>NC_062540.1:9466798-9471798 GCF_022655615.1 Tachysurus fulvidraco
TGACAGGACATTTCGTGTGTGTGTGTGTGTGTGTGTGTGTGTGTGTGTGTGTGTGTGTGTGTGTGTGTGTGTGTGTGTGTGTGTGTGTGTGTGTGTGTGTGTGTGTGTGTGTGTGTGTGTTGGTGTGTGCGTGTGTGTAATCACTGCTTCCAGGAAAAAGGTTTGCATTATGACGTGCATCAAACACACACACACACACACACACACACACACACACACACACACACACACACACACACACACACACACACACACACACACACACCTGGCAGTGAGTCAGCTCACAGTGGCTTGAGTAATCCATTAGGACGCACTTTCTCTGGGAGAGATGAGCCTAGCCAATGAAAGCACTGACATCCAACCTAATGTAATACTTTCAATATCAACATTCATCTAATCATCGCTCTAATCCAAGCAGAGAGCCTTTTCCTCTTTGTGTGTGTGTGAGTGTGTGTGAGTGTGGTGTGTGTGTGGTGTGTGTGAGATTCTTATCTGTCCTTTATTAAGCCTTTACATTTTCAGGACAGTGTCACGATGCTTGTAACCTTTCCTATCCTTTTCACTGTAGTACTGAATCATTTCTAGCATTTACTGAAAACTATCATTTATCAGATATGAATCTGAGTACAATAAGCCAGGTGTTTAAAGGGTTAAGTGCCTCAGCTCCATTTAAAGTTGAAATATTTGCTTCAGCTTTGCACATCAGGTAAGAGACTCCACGTGACAGCAAAATGGAATTTCATTTGTATTAGAGTGTAAATGGAAATCAGTCAAGTGGAACGGTTATACCGTGTAAAATGAATAGTCGGTAATGGGAAACTTTTTATCTATTTATTTTTTTATTTATTTTCATTAACCGAGCCATGATGGTAAATGTGACAGTTGATGGGTTTTGAAATCGGTTCACAAGTAGAGCCCATTTAGATTCACAGGCATATCGTTCTTTCTGAAAGTTCACGGCAACAAATAATAAAAAGTTTCAAAAACGAGAAAGGAACTCAAGTCTTATTAATGTGAAGAGACGAGGAATAGATTTTCTAGACAAATTGAAATTTGCAATATTTATTTATTATTAACTGAGAAATGTCAGCCTGAAATTGAGTCCTGTTGTATATAACTTGTATTAAATAATAGTTTTAGGATTTTTAATGGTTTTAATGAAATAATTGCTGGAATGCAAGATGGCAGTCATCACTGTCTAGGCCTGAATCAGGTCTTCCCTCACACAATGCACGTTATGTGGCTAGGACAACTTACTTCCAGTCCATAACTCTGTGTTGTTCTATGTAGCAACATGGTCCTGGAAGAACATAGTTTCAATTCATGTTCTACATCAGCTATATATGGTTAAAATGACAATAAAAGACTCTTGACTCATCGACAGTTTAATGCTGCACTATAAAGATAGCAAAATAAATAAACACTCTAACACAAAAGCCTCTAAATGTGTGTGTGTGTGTGTGTGTGTGTGTGTGTGTGTGTGTGTGTGTGTGTGTGTGTGTGTGTGCAGCATTTTTTGGGAAATATCTGAACGAGTATAATGGCAGTTACATTCCCCCTGGATGGAGAGAGTGGGTGGGAATGGTGAAGAACTCTCGCTTCTACAACTACACCATCTGCAGGAACGGCATCCGTGAGAAACATGGATTCGACTACTCGCAGGTGCGTATATGAATAAAAGATACCGTTTTTTAAAGTGATTAATGCACATAATACTAAAAGGCATCATTCAATGATTGCTTTTCTTTTGAATCTAAAGTTTTAGTTTCAAAGTACTTTGTGTAAAGGATTCTCACATCTGTTTAAACTTTTTGAGTATACACTTATGTCAGATTTATCGGTGTATCTGTATTATCAGTGTCTATTGCAAATATATATATATATATATATATATATATATATATATATATATATATATATATATATATATATATATATTTCATTCCATATATCATTCATTTCATTTTCCAACACCTCCTGTTTCTCACACACCTTCTTTCTCTTTCCTTGTGGAGAGTTGCCAGATGTCTCAGCCCTTAACTCAGACACGGCCCAGCTGTTCAGACTCTTCATCAAAAGCACTTGCTTATACATGTTCATACTCTTAGACAACCTAAGAAAACTAAGATGCTTTTTAAATAACAGTTGGAAATCAAAAACGGTTGGGGATCAAGATAAAACCAATTACAGTTATTTCCAGAAAGATTTTTATACAAAAATAAAATAGCTGTGAGCATTCTTTCAACACTTTAAGTGCATGTGCAAAAGGATATTGTGTATTATTGAGCAAATGTATAACCACTTAAATTAGAGATGGAGCAAGACAATGATACTTACCGAGATTTGTAAGGATGCTCAAATGCCTTTGTAAAATACAAAATCCAAGATTTCTGACACCCCAGGATGGGCAACATACTAAAATTGGATTTCATTCAACTCTACAGGCTTCACTGAATCTAAACATACCAGATTCATGAATTTAGGACAAATTATACAGTAGTTCTAGGCAAGAATATTATTTTGGTTTTTTTCATCACCTGTAGGTGGCGCTGTTGTATCCTCAGGTCATGATTGTTATAAGACACAACAAGTTTGGTGCCAATATTTTAAAGCGTTACAGAGATATAACCTCATGATTGTTTTGGCTGGATCTGAGCAAAATTTTGTGACATTCCAATGAACACTTTAACAGAAGTTATGAAGATATGGTAAAGCCTAAAAATGACAAGTCGTAGTTTTTTTTATTTGTTTGTTTGTTTTAGTTGTTGTTAGTGAAGTTGTTGTTGTTCTACTTAGTATTACAAGGTAAAAGCAGAATCAGACTAATTTTGAGACAGCCAACGAAATGAAATATTCATTACTTTGTTTAAGAGGAAGGAAACACTTTATTACATATTTTAACATGAAGATACATTCACAGCAATTTACAATTCATCACATACAGCAAAACACAGCACTGAAACTTTCCACTGTTATTTTACATCAGTTCCAGCTAAGTAAATACATCAGCCAGGTATTGTTGGGTTCAAACCCAGTATTATGTTCTTGAGGAAGTTTGAGCATCAAAAGTCATCACAACTCAAGTAACACACCTCGTTTTTTCTCAGGACTATCTGACAGACCTGATAACCAACGACAGCATCAATTACTTCCGAATGTCCAAGAAAATCTATCCTCACAGGCCAGTGATGATGGTCATCAGTCACGCCGCCCCCCACGGGCCAGAGAATGCAGCACCGCAGTACACCACAGCTTTCCCCAACGCATCCCAACACATGTGAGTCCCCACACTGCTCCAAGCAACAATGAAAAAGAAAATAGTTCCCTGAACTGATGTCCATACTCGTGCTGCGTTATTGTCTTGCGCTATTACGTGTTAAGATGATTGATCGCTCTTGTAGTATGAGGTTCCATATTGAATTAGTCAGCTGTGAGTTTTCCTTCGTTTGCTTGTAAGAAGTGAATCAGTCATAGTTTGAATGATGGCCTTGTGTGTATCGCTCCTAAGTACTCGTGGTTCACTCTCTGTATCTCTGTACATTATATAATTGCTATTCCATTTGTTACTGGTCAGTTGGTGGACACTTTTATTTTCATCTCACCAAAATTCTTTGCCCGAGTTCGTACTCAGGATCGATTTGGGACGCTTTTAAGGAATGTGAAGTGTCACACAGACAGATTGCTTCTGAACTGTGGAATGATTTTTTAATGTGTTTTTAGTACAGGTTCTGGAAATGTGCTTTTTTTTTTGGAGACAATAGCTACTCCATTTATTGTTCTTCTTTTATTTAATTACTGTATTATTGATTTAGGTAGTGTCTGAGGTTTCATTTAGAATCTTTTCTGCTGAAATTGTGCACCACAAATTCTAGGCTTAGCAGAGAGCGTATTTGGTTCATGTTTCTGGGGCTGAGGATTAGATTCCTGCCTCCTGCATGTTCTCCTTGTGCTCCAGGGGGTTCCTTTTGGTTTCCTCTCCTAATTCAAAGACATCTGTTGTAGAGTGATCTGCATCTCTAAATTGTTTGTAGTGTAAATGTGTATGTGTGCGATTTTGCCCTATCCATCCAGAGGGTCCACTAACTTGTTCCCAGAATCTACTAGGTCTACCCTGTGTAGGATAAGTGGTATAGAAACTGGGATATTGGACAAACAGACCGACAAAAACAGATAGAAAGATCAGACAGACAGGTAGGGAAATAGATAGATAGATAGATAGATAGATAGATAGATAGATAGATAGATAGATAGATAGATAGATAGATAGATAGATAGATAGATAGATAGATAGATAGATAGAGAGCGAGAGAGAGAGAGAGAGAGAGAGAGAGAGAGAGAGAGAGAGACATGCCAAACTGTACCATACACAACTTCAACAGTGGATCACTTTCAGATTCCAGACTACTGTTTTCAGGTGGAGCAGAGATCAGTTCTCCGAACTCCATGTGAGATTCGACGTGAAAATTCCAGTGCCAAGGGATCAGGTCCAAAATTAAAGCACTAAAATGTCTTTCATTTTACAGCTCACACTGAGAGCTCCTTGTATCCTGCGTCACTCACATCAGATAGAAGCACTTTTGTGTGTTCTGCTTTGTGTTTGTGTGTTCTTTGCAGTATCATAAGATCTCTGGTTTGTGGTTGCATGCATAGATATGAAGACGACACACACACACACACACACACACACATATACAGGCACAAACAGCAATAATTGATAGGAATCCGTGTCATGACATCAAGCAGCTGTTGAATGATGCATCGTCTCCACTGTCCTTTGTCCGAGTTCCTTTCCACACAAGAAGCACTTCAGACTAGTAGAAGAGCTAACTGTTCCTCAGTGACATTTCCCTGGGCCCTGTCTCTCTTCCTCTCTATTTGGCCTGTCACTATCTTGTTTTCTTGCTGTCTATGCACTCATTTTCTCCTTTAACAAAGAAACAGCTTTCTCTCTCACTCTCTGAGTAGATATACTTGTTTTCTACCCACATACACATTTGTTT
>NC_062540.1:9476798-9524298 GCF_022655615.1 Tachysurus fulvidraco
CTTAATTGACTTGAAATGAGAAAAAAGAGAGTGGGAGATTATATTCTTTTCTCTAGCTTATAGGACAAAGCTGTGACATAACCAAGGACAATAACGTCACTGGTATACTTACCGCTCTGCTCTAACCTGAATCTACATTGTAAGATATAAACTCTAAATGCCTCCTGTGTGTGTGCTGTTCACCAGAGATTACGTCATGCCACCGTATGATGTAATACCAACCTAAATGTTGGAGGCAGATGAATAAACAAATGCTTCACTAATCCTATATTTATGTACATTTTACCTAATATTTTTAAAATAATATTTTTAAAATAAAATATTTTAAATTGAGCCAATTCGATCTGCTTTTTCCTTTTAAATGATGAAATGAATATTAATTTATGATTATTAAACCCATTTCTGGACATACTTGACTTTTTTTAGCTTTAAAATGTTAAATGCTCGATTATTTTTTTTTGTGTGTATCAGTCTTTATTTTAGTGTATCAGTGTTTGTGTGTGTGTCACTGTGTGCCGGTTTGTGTCTGTTTTGGTGTGTTTAACTTTAGTGTTCATTTTTTCATGTTGTATTACTATCTTAATGAGGACCTTACATTGACTTTCTTTCTTTCTTTCTTTCTTTTTTTCTTTCTTTCTTTCTTTCTTTTTTTCTTTCTTTCTTTCTTTCTTTCTTTCTTTCTTGTTATTATTGTTTTCCTTGTGGGGACCAGTCAAATGTCTCCATATACGGACATAGGCTCATTTGGTCCTTAAGATAAAAACACACACACGCGCGCGCATGAGAGAGAGAGAGAGAGAGAGAGAGAGAGAGAGAGAGAGAGAGAGAGAGAGAGAGAGCAGACTGAATCATCAGGAGCACTGTCTGGCTCTTTTATTGGCAGATAGATGACTTGTGCTACAATCTGAGGTTTAGCTTGTGTGAAATTCCTAGAAAATTGCAAGTGAGAGACAGATAGAGACAGAGAGACTGACAGAGAAATTCAATCTGCTCTAAAGAATTTTTGGATGAAAAATCCACCACACCACAGAATCCATACTACGTGGCAGGTCGTAAGAGTTTGTAAAACCTACACCAGCTTAATGCCCTGTTGCTTTAATATCAACACAGTTGTTACATGAATCTTATTTTCAGCTCAGTAACTGAGATGTAATAGTCACCTGAAACCTTTTCCACCTATTTCACATTGTACAGGTGTGAGGCTGAATTACAAATAATGTGCAGCAGCATGCTTACAAATACCAGCCATTTTGTTTTGCATTTATTTTTCCTTGTTATTCTTAAATGATTAATTATATTAAAAGTAAGAATTAATGCATGTTAGAATTACTAAGGAGCTCACAGAAACTTTTATGTGTAAAAGCAATATACTACTCATTCAGCCCTGGTAAAATCATTTATTTTATTTATTTCTGTTTGTTAATGTCATGATTGTCCCCTTTACTTTTCAGCACTCCAAGTTATAACTATGCTCCAAACCCAGACAAGCACTGGATCATGCGTTACACTGGTCCTATGAAACCCATTCACATGGAGTTCACCAACATGCTGCAGAGGAAGAGGCTGCAAACGCTGCTGTCTGTGGATGACAGTGTGGAGAAGGTAAGCAAGAGAAAACACACACACACACACATACAAACACACACACACACACACACACACACACACACACGCACACACACACACACACACACACACACACACACACACACACACACACACACACACACACACACACACACACGCACGCACACACAGCTAGCTAGAGATTTTACTCCATTAAGAAACTGTAAGGCAAAATCTCTTACCCTGCAGCTACAAGGGTCAAGTGTAAAGAAAGCTTATTAAACAAACTGCAGGAGACTTGTTTTGTGGTTTCTGCTGGTGAATCAGTTGAACTGGAATATTTTTGAAAGTTGAATGAGGTTCAGAGACCCACTGGGGTCTCGAACAAGCAAAGGCAGACTGTCTGTGATTTAAAATTGCGTTACAGCAGTGGAAATGATAGAGAGTGTATCATAGTTCACCCGTATCATAGTTATTTGATTTATTATTTTCATAGGGTTATTAGCCATAAATTGGATCATCTGACCTTCAGAGAAAGAAACTCTGCCTATTTGGGATTAATGCGTAATGTATGTGGAATGTTCATGAATAATAATGTTATCCAATAGATCAATGTATCCTTTTACATAATGAGCCTCCTATTTGTATCATTGAGTTAGTTCATAAAATTGACCTGAGTAGGTCAGAGAAATTCATTTTACAGTTAAAGTGGTCTGTGGAAAGTTTCAGAACCATTCTGTTCATTCTATAGAGTTGAGCAGCGACTGAGAATTTCACGGCTTTATTAATTGCCTATGGAGCGCAGCGCGAGCTATGTAAAGCCCAGCTGGGTTGCATTACATTTATCAATGTCACCATATAATGTTATTTTCTTTATTTCCTGCAGATTTATAATATGCTTGTGGACACTGGCGAGTTAGACAACACATATGTTATCTATACATCTGATCATGGCTACCACATCGGGCAGTTTGGACTGGTCAAGGGCAAATCCATGCCTTATGAGTTCGATATACGAGTTCCTTTCTATGTACGAGGCCCCAGTGTGGAGGGAGGAACCATGTAAGTGTGTGTATATGGGTATGTGTGTATCCGTAAGCTGTGACTATGTGTGTCTTTGTCTCTCTCACTCTCTTTCAAACAGCCAAGAAGATGTTCTTTAATAAAAATCAACTATTGAGGAACAGGTGGTCTGTCAATAAAAGATTATATAAAAGTCTGGGGGTTTTTTCGGGGGTGTAGAAAAATACTTATTTATTTAGTGATGTCTTGGACAGAGATCTCTCTGTCTCTATTTAATGTTTAAAAGAAGTAGTGTTTGCAGTGCTACGCTGCTGCTGTGCACTCCGGTTGGAGAATGCAAATCTCATGAGGCCTGTGGGACAGAGAAAGAAACTTTATGAGCATCTTTATGACCTCAGACTTTAGTATCGTTACGTTAAGCTATGGTGTGTGTTTAAAGCAGGAGGAGAAAGACTGAAGGTTAGGATTTATCATCTAGCTGAGACAATTTGTCTGAAATTGATTCTACTTTAAACACAAGGCCAGGGTTTGCACATAGAATAATATGTTAAAGTTTGTGAGATTTGCTCCGTGCAAATTTTATTATGAAAGAGGGGGCAGTATAAAAGGAACAGACAATCGTAGAAGGTTTTTTTTCCCATTCTGTTCTAGTTCTTTTTTTTTCAGTATTATATACTTTCAATTGTGTTTTTTTTTTATTCTTTCTGCCTTAATACTCATAGTTCAAGCCCTTAATCCTTATCTAACATATTTGACTTTTCTCAGCAACCCCCATATTGTGCTAAACATCGATCTGGCCCCCACCATTCTGGACATCGCCGGGCTCGATGTTCCACCAGACATGGACGGCAAGTCCATCCTCAAACTGCTTGACACTGACAGACATATAAACAGGTACAGCACATGATAATTTAGGAATTACTGTTCAGAATTCGTTCTACCGGAAGCCAAAATAAAGAATTCAGACCTGTTTTGTTTCACCCGTGTTCAGCATCGAGTTTGTTTGTCATGTCACACTCTACGGTGATGGTTAATGGCTCATTTGAAAGACATTCAGACACTTGGGGCACAAGATTATTACTTATATTGTCATGTCCAATTAATTGTACAATTGTTATTACTTAATTTATTTGGAAATTGTTCCTACTGGACTAAGATCTTGGCATCCCCATGGCATCAAGAACAGAATTGCACTGCCAAATAACAATTAAACAATTAAAAGTATGACAATTAAAGTGAAAGTAACGTGACATACGGCTTAGTCTTTGTTCTCTGCATTTAACCCATCCAAAGTGCACATACACCGCAGTGAACACACACACATCATGAACACACACCCGGAGCAGTGGGCAGCCATTTATGCTGCGGCGCCCGGGGAGCAGTTGAGGGGTTCGGTGCCTTGCTCAAGGGCACCTCAGTCGTTTCCGGCCCCGAGACTCGAACCCACAACCTTAGGGTTAGGAGTCAGACTCAGACTAACCCTTAGGCCACGACTTCCCCATAATGTATGAAGTTTAACCAATTGAAAGCTTTGAAAATCTTTACATCGATTACTGGAATATTCCAGACTAGCAACACGGTTCAATTCTTTGAACCAGCATTATTCTAATTTAGTGTATCAAAGAACTGTTTTATTAATTTAATGGAATAAATGATTTTTAAATTAATAATTGAGGTAAACAAAGTACTGTAGATTAAATTTTCAAATTCAAGTTTATTTGTATAGCGCTTTTAACAATGGACATTGACAAAACTTTACAGAAAATAAGAAACATAATACAAATTTTTTTTATATTATACAAAGATTAATATAATACAAAAAATAACATGAAATTTCTGGAGATGGGAAAAACTGAAATTGAATACATTATCTTTAACCTAGATGTGTGTTAACACTGGGCTTCAACTGTACAAAATTTCATGAGATACATTTGGGTGTTTGGGACTAATCTACACTGCTGCAATTAATTCTAGTCCAACTGACATATTTCTACAATTTATTCTTTTTCATTTCTAAAGTAATTTAATTCCATTTTTTTAAATAAGCGCTGGTGCAATAACTCTGTGCTATCACTCCTTTGCCACTCACAACTTTTTATACAAGTTGGATATTGTAAGTATGATTTTGTCACTAGACTATCTTAGGATGTAGCTAAATATTATAGAAGATAAATCATGCTCACATACAATTATGGGCTTTTCACTGTTTATCAAATAAAGTTTGAATTATGCAGACAAAACCCCTAATATAGATCTGAAGAAGGAATAAATGAATAAGAGACAGGAAAAGACAGCTCTGACTAGGAGAATCAACAACCTCTCTCGTAAAACATGCATAAGGAGCCCAGGTTTAAGGCCGGAAGACAGAAAGATGAAGTGAATATAATAAGCATTGCACACCATTAGCCGACTCGTTTTCTCCCCCCAGCAATTCATTCATCCGTCTTTGCTGCAAAGATCACAGCAGCTCAGAAATGATCGATACCTCATAACTACAGCGAAGGTCAGAAGCAGCCCAGGATACTGTTTATTTTTT
Source organism: Tachysurus fulvidraco (assembly GCF_022655615.1). NCBI lineage: Eukaryota > Metazoa > Chordata > Actinopteri > Siluriformes > Bagridae > Tachysurus > Tachysurus fulvidraco. The sequence continues at coordinate 9,481,924 of NC_062540.1, forward strand.
CTACACGCCTTGATTCCATCATTCTTGTTTTTCATCTATCTGAAATGCTGTTTCAATTCTTGTGCCCATTTGGCCCGGAGGTGTTTTTCTCAAATTTTTTTTCCTGCCTCTCACCCCCCCATTAATTTTGTGTCTCTGACCAAACCTGTTGTTATTGTTTTGAAGGTTTAGTCATGCACTGTATATGAAATCGAGCTGTACGTGGCAGTGATCAGGTTCCAGGAGATCTAATCGATTTTCTGCCCTTTCTCCTAATCTCAGATTCCAGGTCAACAAGAAGGGGAAAGTATGGAGGGACTCCTTTCTGGTGGAAAGAGGGTGAGTCTGCAATAAATGTGTTCCTGTGTGGTCTGTGTTATTCATCTGTCGTGCTCAAAATGAACCATTTTACAGTTTAATACTAAAAAAAGATCACTAAAACATGTTTTTGCTGAATTTTCTGTGAAATTTGAAAGGTCACCCTTTCTAGTAGAAAAGGTTTCGGTTCCCGGATCGACTAATGTACAAGTCTGCCTAATTTTTTATAACACCAGTGACATACAATTTAGCAGGATAGCACACAGATTGAGACACGGCCTAATTATTGTATTACTCATGGCCTGCAAATGCTTAGTATTAAAGAAGCGTTATAAAGATAAAATAAGTTTATCGTGCACAGCAAAGTGACTGTCACAGTTACTGAGCAAAACCTCTCAGCAAGAGCTTTTAGCAAACTGTCAGAGGGTTAGCGTTTTCTTTCTCAGTCCTATTTAAAGTTGTCTAATTAAGTCTGTACCAGATAATATCAGAATCAGTCCAATCTTCTTGGTTTTGAGTGGCCTGAATAGAGAAACTGTTTTTTTTTTTTTTGTTCTTCTTCCTTCTCCCTTTGGCAGTAAACTACTTCATAAAGTAGTGCATGATGGGAAGGACATAGCACAAGAAGAGAACTACCTTCCCAAGTACCAGCGAGTCAAAGACCTTTGTCAGCGTGCTGAGTACCAGACACCCTGCGAACAGATCGGACAGGTACAGACTCTCACGCACACATGCAAACATGCCTGCTTTTATACAGTGGCATGTCGGGTAAAAGAGTACAAGATTACAGAACTAACTGGCTGGCAACATTTCTGACAACAGCACTATGAGACAGAGGCAGATAGTAACCAAGAAATGCTGTATTTCTTAAAAATGTCATTGATGCACTCTGTGAGCTCATTCGAGCACGGGACCTAACCCTTAGTGTCCAAATGATATATTGTGACCCATAATAGAAATTATAACTGAGTAATGTGAAATATTGATTAAATGCTCTGGCCATTGTTATAGACACAGTTCTGCTCCCTGAGCTACTTATAGTATTTTTCACTATTAAACATGTTCTTTATTTATTTATTTATTTATTTATTTATTTATATCCAAAGCCATTTACACCTAAGGCACAGACTTCATTGTATTTTTTTTTTTTTTTTTTTGGGTATACTACACATGTGGAATTAACTACACAATGACACTATCTCCCAAAATATAAAACAGACATCCTGGTAATAGAAGCCAACACAACCCTGAACAGGCAGTTACTAAGGATGAATGAATGAACACTGTGCAGCAATTCAAAATGAATAAATACAGTCTTTGTCCTTCGTATCTGTCCACTCACTTTATATTTCACCTCTTGATCGCACAGACAAGCTTCATACTGACCACACAGTCACATCAATATATTACTTCCTACTTGTGTGACTTTTTTGTGTCAGGAAATGGGTGTCTTTTAGGGAAAAAAGACTGGAATAGCAGACAGACTGGGGGTTTATTTAAAGAAAAAAAGAAAAAGAAAGAAAGAAATACACAGGAAAAACTAGAAAAAACTAAGCAACAGCAATACAAAAAAAAGTTTCTGGAAACAAAAAAAAAGCACATAACTACAAGGACTTAGCAAACAATACACACAAGACAAGTATAAATGGGGGAAATTATACAAATTATATAGATTAGAGAAGCATAAGGGACATGATTGGTTGGGGCAAACACACGTGAGCAAAAAACAAAAACAAAGACACATAGCACAGGACAAACATACCCCTGCTGGTACCCCCCCTGGTGTACAGACAGAAAATTGTCCAAGCAATCCATGACAGTTTGTTTTTTCTTCTACTGTACACCTCAAGTCTTAATCAGAGGTTCAGACATTCTGGCACACTTTCATGAAGATCCATCGCATTGAACACACACTTCAATAGAAGAGATTAGACATGAAGAAAATCTGACTTTTTCTATGAAGCAGTTAATCTCAAATCTGCTTACATTTAAATATAGAGCTAGAAACAGCTCAGGAACTCAAATGTTAAATATTCAAGGTGTTGAACATTTAAACAACATTTAATAGTTTCGTTTGAAATATTTATAAATTCTTAAACCATCTGTTTATTTCCAGTTATAAATTTGGAAAAAGCTCTCCACTGTACATAATCACAGAAAGTTATAGTTAAATATAAGCAGAAAGATAATATCAGATTTATAGATAATTCATTAACACACACAACTACACACACATTGACAAAGCTGCCACAATCGGCACAATTTTATAATCTCAGTGGTAGCTCAGTAGTTAAGGTGCTGGGCTACTGCTCGGATTCGGCTACTGGGTTCGAACCCCAGGTCCACTGCTGGGCCCCTAAGCAAGGCTCTTAACCCTCAGTTGCTCAGTTGTCAGTCACTCTGGATAAGGGTGTCTGCTAAATGCCATGAATTTTTTTATAGTTAAACATGTTATAGCTCCACAAAACTGAAAAGACAGGAGGTATTCATGGATGGCCTGCAGTGAGATGATTCTCTCTCTCACACACACACACACACACACACACACACACACACACACACACACAGCCTAATGAAGGCACAGTGGTAGAGAGCTTTGAGCTGTCAGATCAAACACACCTGACATATCCAGCTCGCCTTTTTTCTCTGTGAGGGAGCTGACCGCTCTCATCCTCCACAGCGTTCCATTTCCCATCCAGTAAATCACTCTCTCTTCCTCATCCTACCTTCCCTGCATCCTGACTTCTTTTTATCTTTCCATTTCCTGTCAAATGTCCTTCGCAAGCTTGTGAAGTTAGTGCCGTGTTCAACACAGAAAGTGACGTTATTCCTCCATCAAGTTTCATCAAATGTGTCCTTTTTTCTTTTTCTTTTCAACTTCTTTGACCATTTTCTTTGTATTGGGAAAAAAAACATGGAAATTTAGTATAAAACCTTACCCTGTATTTAGGGGTCCAAAGTCCAAAGTGCTGAAACTGTTATTATTATTATTATTATTATTAGTAGTAGTAGTAGTAGTAGTAGTATTTTTATTATTATTATTATTATTATTATTATTATTATTATTATTATTATTATTATTATTATTATTATTATTATTATTATTATGCCCTAAAACTTATCATGCAGAGCAAACATTAATGGGTAAACACTTAAATTCTTGCCTCGATCGGCCACCTGGTGGCGCTACAGTGATCAATACAATAAAATTACAAAACTGGACATACAGTTTGAAACATTTGTCACAGACTCAGATGACTTGTTGGTGAATTCAATTTGTTCATATTGTTAATTTTATGAAAAACCTACTTAGGCTGAACTCGAATGTCACCAAAGTTTGCTAGATCATTGATCAGATAATAATAGCCAAAAGTTATTCTTAGATTCATGGGATATAAGAAAAAAAATGTTTTTGCTTGTAACTTTTGTATATTTTGTTCTCTTGTCAAGGAATTATTATGATACGATTCAGTGAGTCAAATGACACCCAGAGTCAAATGACACAGAGTTTATTTTGGAGTATTGTTATAAAACTGTTATAAGTATGTGTTATTTCCTGTTCCATCTCCAATAAACGTGCAAAAACATACGCTAAATAATGCATAATATCTTTTTATATATACTTACATTTAAACTGCAGTAAACCTTCTGTTTCTGACAGCACTATTTGTTTTGTTTTGTTTTGTTTTCTTTCGGTTATGTGTTGTTCTTACAGACAGTATCACAGTACCAAGTTACACAGATATAAAAATACCAGATCAATCCAGTGGATTATTTTAAACAGTTATCTGATGATACTCAAATATTACTGATGATATTGTACTTTCCTGTAATCTTAAATTGGACTGAGTTTCATTCGGTAACTACGCTTATTATAGATTTTATAGATATCCTTGTTGATTATTGTATATATTTATCCTTCATTTATTATTCTTTTGTTCCTACTTCATCTATTTTTCCTTTTCATCATTGTTTTTTTAATCGTATAACCCTTGCAGGAGTCTATTTGATCATCGACACACCTACATTAATTCCGCTCACACACATGAAAATTTAAATAATGAAATGAATTTTAAATAATTAGATGATCATAAATAATTCTAAGCAACTTTTCAAATATTATTTGTTAAGTTGAACTAATTAGATTTTAAAAAGACATAATTCGGTGTGTGTTGATGATTTGAGTTTGAACTGTTTGTTCCCTAAAATCCCTAGTAATAATAGTAAAAATAAAAACAAGCAAGAAAAAACTGTAAATGCTGTATATGTACAGTCAGCTCCAAAAGTATTGGCTCCTTTGAAGAGAATTAGCAAAGACCGTCGTATAAAGTACATTACACACAATAGCTCAACCTAATTATAGGGTTTGAATCTTAAATAAATGATGAAACTATTTCAATAACAGTGTTTTAGGAAAAAAATCCGTTAGTCAAGAAAGATTGGAAACACTTTCATAACTTATTTATAGTCAATCAGGTTATGGAGTCTATCACAGGATGAATACATTCTGGATTCACATTGAATAAGAAGTCAGTTCATGGCAGGGTGTCACACACACCACCTACTGATGGGAGGTGGGAGGAAAAGTGCCACAGGAATCCCACACAGCCACAGGGATCATGCACAGAGCTCTACAAAGAGAGTAACCTGAGCTCACGATCAAACCCTGGACTCTGGAGCTTCATAAACCCTGGATTCACTCCAACCAAAATCAGGACAAAGCAAAGTTAATGATGATAAATAACAGATAAAATGGATAAAACCTTTCGCAACCCCTTACACATAAAATATCACACAGTAAATGTGTATGTATGTATAAGGTGATAATTCTAGATTGACCCTGTGTGTGACAAGTGAGAGAAAACAAGTCAGCTGTGATTGACTGTACTTTTAATCGTGCAACTGAAATTATTTTGGCATAAAGAAACAACCGGAAACAAAGACACGGTGTATCACAATGCCCATTTTTAGCCCCACTACTTCTTTCCAGCTGGCTGTGGTGCAGAGCATTATACTGGCGCTTTTATAGCATCGTCTCGCTCTTAATGACCTGACAGGGCCCGAGCACCATCGTGTAAGATGAAAAGCACGCAACTCAGGCTCTTCATTAACGAGGCTTTTAACAAGGAGAACTTGGCATCGTATGGTAATTACAGATGACAAAGAGAGCAGGCAGGGATCAGGGAGGCAATTCTCACCACTTAATCGACCCGAACCCACGTACACAAACGCACAAACACAGGCGCACACACAATGCAGGCGGGTGCCACTTTTCACCTGCGCAGTGTCATAGGCGTGATATAAACACTGATCGTCTGTGACAAAATGCTTTCAGCATGTACACAGAAAATGGAGGTGTGTTGGGTTGGCTTAAAATAGTGTAGTGTGTGTGTGTGTGTGTGTGTGTGTGTGTGTGTGTGTGTGTGAGAGAGAGAGAGAGAGAGAGAGAGAGAGAGAGAGAGAGAGAGAGAGAGAGAGAGAGAGAGAGAGAGGCCTACTTATATGTGCTTGTTCAAGTAAGCTAAGTACTTGTGTGTCCCAAGTGCTCACAGTTTTCCTTGAATGTCCTGTGTCTCTTCCCTCTCACCCTTCTCTCTCTCTCTCTCTCTCTCTCTCTCTCTCTCTCTCTCTCTCTCTCTCTCTCTCTCTCTCTCTCTCTCTGTAGAAGTGGCAGTGTGTGGAGGACTCTACTGGGAAGCTGAGGCTATATAAGTGCAAAGGCATGGCCAGTCTTACATCAGTAAAGAAACCAGTGTCCAGCACAAAGCCCCACTTCTACCAACGCCCCATTAACGCCAACGCCAAAGCGAACACTGAGCCTGATGACTGTGACTGTGACTTTAGCAGCTACAGACTTAGCACTCTGAAGAAAAAGACCCTTCTGTCCAAAAAAAGTAAGCAATTATGCTGCCTTCATGTGTTATCGGGGTCATTTTAGTTTGACACCATAACACGTTACCCTGTTAGTTACCTTCCTGGAAAGAATGGAATGTTGGTCGAATACAAGCTACTTTCACTGTGTAATCATGTGCAGCATATGGAGAATGGTTGCTGATGTACATAAATGAATATAAACGAAACGGCAAGCGCTAACAATTAGCTACTTTTGGAAAGATGAACAAAACTGGTCATTCAGTACAGAAACTACACACATCCTCTATGTGGAAAGTTTAGGACTTTTTAATCATACAAGAGACAGATTTTGTACTAATCTTACTTAGTACTTTGTTTTGTGACAAATCTATTTTTTTTAATGGAGCCTTTCAGAGGAGTTTTTCAATTAGGTTTAAATTCATCACAACATATCAAGTATGAGTAACATGGGACCAACTGTGGGAACAAAAATAAACAGATAATGAGGGTGTGAGGGCAAAGCATGTGAAATTCTCACTCCTATCATGTAAATGAAGTAGCAAGCTGCTCTGATTTGGAGTGAACAAGCAAGAGAGAGAGAGAGAGAGAGAGAGAGAGAGAGAGAGAGAGAGAGAGAGAGAGAGAGAGAGAGAGAGAGAGAGAGAGAGAGAGAGATCCCATCAAATAACTGAAAGAAATGAAAGCAGTAATTATAAGAAATGTATAGTATAAAATCATAATGTAAATATAAGTCAATAAATTAAAAAACTGCATACAGATATTTTATTCATACCACAGAGAAATCGCCTATTTAATTAAAAAAAAGCATGTGTTGCTAGCAAGGTATGCAATCATGAAATAAATAAGTAAGAAGCACCTACGAAAAACAGAAGAAATTGTGTTTCGAATGAATTTGAAGATTTTATTGAAGTTTATTATGCATCTTTTCACATAACTGACTTTTTACAAATTTAAAAACTAGATTTCCACACTCCTCACTGTCAGACTGCACCTTGTGTTTGTTTCCTGATGCAGTGGTGTTTGTTTCAGCGTGAGCGTCAGGTGAAAGATCTCACAGTTTCTAAGGTTCTAGTGTGTGCTCGGTTGTGTAGTGTGCACTCTACTATAAAGGCAAAACAACAGATTTTACAAGAAACAATTCGATGTTATGTGAGCTGTACAGAGGGTGATGTGTGGACTTGTGTAGCGTGCACTTAATCCCACTTTGTCTCTCTGTAATACTACCCTGCCCCCTAGTGGATAAAGTGCAGCTTCATTGCTGTATGCCTAGTAGAAGTGAGTCAGGCAACTGAATTTATCTTCTAGTCCTGAAGACATTTGATTACTCCTCAGAAACACTTCAACAGCTTCACGGAATGGCGAGAAATTCCCCTGTGGAGATTCAGACTCATGATACAATACAGATTAATCCACAAATCTAGACATCGCAACTAATTAGCATGAATGTCCTGAATTACACACTCACACTCATGCGTTTGGCAGAAATGAAGACCCTGAAAAGCTACTCCAGGAACCGGTACGCTCGCTCGATTTCAGTGGAGATAGATGGAGATCTCTATGCTGTGGATCTGGATGGTGAATACCGACCAGTAAGGAGCAGGAACCTGAGCCACGCCCACCAGGAAGAGGAGGTGTTCAGCGGAATGGGTCCGACTGCTGAGCCACAGACCAGCAACAGCCTGGCATTGCCCTCATCTATTAAAGTCACACACAGGTGAGTGTGTGTGTGTGTGTGTGTGTGTGTGTGTGTGTGTGTGTGTGTGTGTGTGTGTGTGTGTGTGTGTGTGTGTGTGTGTGTGTGTGTGTGTGTGAGTTTTACAGACTAGTCTAAATGGTCATAAGACAGTAACCTATACCAAACTCTATTGTTTAAAAAAAAAAAAACATTTCTATTTATTTATTTATTTTACTATGGAATAATATTTGATTAAAATCCACAGTTTTTTTCATATACATGAGTTCACATGACAAACCTTGAATTACTTTGAAACAGGCAAGGTAGATCTAACATCAGAAAAACCACAAATCCTTAGCTAATTAATCCCAGACAGTTCACAATGATCCAGATAGAAAGACCTACATAGACTCACGCCTGCATTTTTGGCAGAACTGAAGATGCCAGAACTGAAATTCCTTCATGCATGGCATTTTTAATTTTTTTTTTTCAACTAAAAGTCTAAAAACTTGCAGGACACCATGAGATTTATGTCATAAGAGGGTGTAAGTTGTCATGTCTTTGGTCCACAAAGGCTTGTCTTTGTTTACATTACAACAAATGAAAATGATTACAGTTTGAGATCTGCTTTACAAAATGCTGTTCATTTCTCACACTCTAGGTATTGAGTGCATATATGATTTATTTCCCAGGTGTTCCATCCTGGCCAACGATACAGTAAAGTGCGACGTAGGATTGTACAAATCTCTGCAGGCATGGAAAGATCATAAACTCCACATCGACCATGAGGTAGGCAAAAACCTACTTATACAAAGTTTACTCCCACTTTTCACACGCATTCCACACGCTGTCGATTTTTGTGATGAAGATTATATCCTTGCCTCGCAGATCGAGACACTGCAGACGAAGATTAAGAACCTGAGAGAGGTCAGAGGTCACCTGAAGAGGGTGAGGCCTGGAGACTGCGACTGCAGCAAGTACATGTAAGAGTGACAGCTGTCAATCGTAAAATTTACGCTTGCACCCCGGCCACTAAGAGCTTCACCTTTGGGGGGGGGAACTGTATCAATGGTTCATAAATAAATCAATAACATTTAAAATAACATTATTAACACATTACTACTACTACTACTACTACTAATAATAATAATAATAATAATAATAATAATAATAATAATAATAATAATAATAAAATGAAGAAGAAGAAAAAGAAATTGCTTGTTTTTGGATATATTTCAGCTACAAGTCCAAGTTCAAGAGTAAGCTGAGGAAATATAAATCAGACAGCATGCATCCATTCAGGTGAACAAAACAAAAACATGTGTCTGTGTGTGTGTGTGTGTGGGTGGGTGTGTGGGTGTGTGTTTGAGTGTCTATCAGCGGTTTAACATTGTTCTCTGTAGGAAAGCACAGGAGAAGGATAAGAAGGCGTGGGTGATGATGGAGCAGAAGCGCAGGAAGAAGCTCAGGAAGATGTTGAAGCGCCTTCGTAACAATGACACATGCAGCATGCCAGGACTTACCTGCTTCACACATGATAACCAGCACTGGCAGACTGCCCCCTTCTGGACCTGTATGCTACACACACACACACACACACACACACACACACACACACACACACACACACACACACACACACACACACACACACACACACACACTCTCACTCACACACACACACTCACACACACACACACACACACACACACACACACACACACACACACACACACACACACACACACACACACACACACATATGCTGCTTTCATTCTTGGCTGCTTTTACCTCTCATTTATTGGCCATGCTTTGTTGCTTTGTTGCTTACAGTGGGACCTTTCTGTGCCTGCACCAGCGCCAACAACAACACATACTGGTGTATGAGGACCATCAATGAGACGCATAACTTCCTGTTCTGCGAGTTTGCTACAGGCTTCCTGGAATACTTTGACCTTAACACAGATCCATACCAGGTCAGAATTTTAGCACTAAATAAAAAGTAAGGTGGAAGCAGAAAATTGTTACTGGCCAGGATTTATTTCTTTTGTACAAGTTCAGTTTATAAAAATCTTATGATCCTGTTCTTAAATATTTGCTCTGCAATTATGATTTTTTTAAATTACTGTTTTAATGCTTTTAAAATTATTGTGATGCTAGATTATTTTTTGTTATAATTATTATTTATTTATTATGCTACAACAGTACATTTTTTCTATACCTATTATCTAATTATAGAATATATAATTGTCCTTGTAAATAATTCATCAATACTTGTCAAAGGTATTGATAAAGAAAGGATGACAATAGGCATTTCATTTAGGCATTTGTCAAACAAAAAAGATAAATGTACAAACGTGAATGAAAAATTGCCATAGACACTTGTAATGAAAAACAACACACATGTCTCACAGTGTCTCATGAAAACATGACTTGTACCACAACCCCACTGAACAGCTTTGGGATGAGCAGGAAGGTTATCTGCACACTAAACCTCCTCACCCAACACCAACCTGCACACTAAACCTCCTCACCCAACACCCACCTGCACACTAAACCTCCTCACCCAACACCCACCTGCACACTAAACCTCCTCACCCAACACCCACCTGCACACTAAACCTCCTCACCCAACACCCACCTGCACACTAAACCTCCTCACCCAACACCCACCTGCACACTAAACCTCCTCACCCAACACCCACCTGCACACTAAACCTCCTCACCCAACACCCACCTGCACACTAATCCTCCTCACCCAACACCCACCTGCACACTAATCCTCCTCACCCAACTCTAGAACCTGACCTCATTGATGCTATTGAGGCTGAATGAACACAGATCTCTACAGCCACGCTCCAAAATCTACCTTCCCAGAAGAGTGGAGTTTATTAGAACACCAGACAGGGACTAAATCTAGAAAACACAGTTTGAAAGGCACATGTGGGTGTGATGGTTAAGTGTCCATGTACAATTAGTTATGTGGTGTATAAACACATTCCTGTAACTCTACTATAAGTCAAAAACACTGGAGAGTTTGAAACTGAAAAAAAAAAATTACTTGGTCTTTTTCAAAACTTTTATTTATTTTGAATAAGTCTAGAAAAGTAGAACCCTTCGAGAGCTTCTCCTGTTGTAGCCCATCTCTGTCTACACTCACAACATTCAAAGAGATTCTTTTTTTTGTGTGTGATTGTAAAGAGGCAATATGGCCATTTTCCTCTGATCTCTCTCATCAACAATGGTATAGAATTAATGCTGACTGAAAGAGTGTTCCACTCTCTCTCTCTCTCTCTCTCTCTCTCTCTCTCTCTCTCTCTCTCTCTCTCTCTCTCTCTCTCACACACACACACACACACACACACACACACACACACACACACACACACACACACACACACACACCACTCTATTAATCGTGATAAACTATCTCTTACTCAAACAGTCCCTATTCATTTGCAGTCATTTATTCTAACAATAATAATGACCTGTTTAAAACCTTGCAACAACTCAAGGTGCTTTACTAAACTGACTAGTATTAGCTGTTACTTGCTCACATGTTTGAAGTTTGAAGTTAACCCCTTCCACCTGACAAGGGGAGCGAGCCAGGACAGAAATAATAAATCCTTTCTTAAGCATACAAATCCTGAATGTATCTACACAGTATATCAGAAGTACGGAAAGAAGCTGTGCTATAAGACTACAAAGACCATTTCCACCTAAACAAAACACAATACCAACACCACGCAGCTAAATGAACAGAAAAAAAATGAGTAAACATTACAAAACCGACGCAAGCAATCGGCCATGAGACGTCACAACAGCCACATTCTGCAGATTCCAATGGTACAGTATAAAGGACGAGCACTTTGTGACCAAAAAAAAAACTTTTTTATTAACCACCAACTTTTTTTTTTTTTGCTGTGTTCCATGTTCTCTTATTCTGACCCGATAATGTATATATATATATATATATATATATATATATATATATATATATATATATATATATATATATACACACACACACACACGATATACTCTTTTTCTTTTATTTTCTTTTTTAATTAAGCATTGGTTGAACAGGTTAGAGAAATTACATTTATGGCATTTGGCAGGTGCTCTTATTCAGAGCAACTTGCATTTATCTGATTAATAAATCTGAGCAACTGAGGGTTAAGACAGTCTGCTCATTCTGAGATTCAAACTCACAACCTTCCAATCTTAACTCCATAGTACACCAAGACTGGTTATCCACTTCCCTATATTATGTGATAAGCTGTGTAAGTTAATCATAACTCATTCGATGCAAATGTTCTCTGTGATCTTTATCCAAATATGCAGTCCCAGTTTGTACTGTTTGTGTGTGTGTGTGTGTGTGTGTGTGTGTGTGTGTGTGTGTGTGTGTGTGTGTGTGTGTGTGTGTGTGTGTGTGTTTGTAGTTGATCAACGCAGTAAACACACTGGATCGGCACGTTCTAAACCAAATGCATGTTCAACTCATGGAGCTGCGAGGTTGCAAGGGCCACAAACAGTGTAACCCCCGCATACGCAATATGGACCTGGGTGAGTTACACACACATACACGCACATACATACACATACATACACACACACACACAAACACACACAGACACACACACACAAATGCATGCATACACAATCGCACAGATACCTGACTGGCTGGAGTATTTGCTGTAATATTTGCTGTCAGATTCCACATAGCGCTCGTTCTCCATACCTTTATACCCGCCATGGCTAAGGATGGTGCTGAGAGTAGTGTTCCCACGTCTCCGTCATCCTCATCCTCACATGACCCTGGCCCTGCCTTGCTTTCTGTTCTCTGTTTTCATGCAAACAGACCTTCTCATGTTAAGTATTTGAGCTGCTCTGCTGCTGAAGTCAGGTGTCTGTTATTCGCATCCTGCCCAGATGAACCTGATCCTGTGTGTTTCTTTATGACTGTTGATTGTTGTAGCATGCAATGAGAGTAATTAAAGTGCAAAACATCAGTCATACATATTATCTTGCTACAGTACATTCTTTCTTCTCATCGCCTACTGAGCACAGCAGAAACCAGTTTGTTGACATGAAATAAACAGTTATGATAAAAGCTTTGAACTCAGTAAGTATTTCTCCAAGCAGTAGCTAATATGAGCTATGCTAGTTGTATATACAAGCCAAATATATAATGATTAGCGTGTAAATAGGCCAGTCAGCTCATGATTTTATAAAGGAGTGTGTGCGTCACTGTAAATTCATCTGTCTTCACGCTCTCTAACTGATGATATCGTCTCTTCTTCAGGAGGCAAAGAGAGAAGCAGCTATGATGAATACAGGTATCTTCGTTAAATGAATTCATGACTTCAGTAGAGTAGAATGACACTAACAGATTGGTATGACCCAGACCACACGTCTGCTACAAACAGCATTCTGTTAGTCAACAATTTGCTTGCACTGATGAATGCAAAGTGTTTTGATGAACACAACACACCTTAACAATTTTACAATTGAACAGGCTACATATATAGATATGTGCCAATAGCAAAATAAAGGAGAAGAGGGTTTTTTTTTAGGTTGAATTTGACTTGATTGTAATCTCTGGGTTTCCTGCCAGAGGCCTGGTTTCCTCCTAAATGTCAGAAACAGGAACGTATGTGGATTGGCTACACTAAATTGTCCCTAAGGTGTGAAGGAGTGTGTGAATCCAGTGTGTATTACTAACACACACCCAGTGTTCCTGGAATAGGATCTGGGTTCACCACCAGCCTGAGCAGGATAATGTATCACCTGATAATGACAACATTTAATTGAATTGGATTTGGTTGGTTTTGATCAGCTCTATTTAGTATTAAAGATTTGTAATGAAACATTTAGTGTGTTTCTTTTCAGTCCTCACTAGACCCTATGTAGTTGCCAATTTTATGGCTAGTAAAGTGTCTTCTCCTTTATTTTAATTCCATAGAGGGCATTACACTGCTCTCTCTCTCTCTCTCTCTCTCTCTCTCTCTCTCTCTCTCTCTCTCTCTCTCTCTCTCTCTCTCTCTCTTTCTCTCTCTCTTTCATCTTCTTGCATGTTTACTCTGGCTGCTGAGCTGTAAATGTTAAAGCTATACAAAGCCTTCTGATTGGCTCTCCTTGGACACCTGCTTGAGTTTGGGTGGCAGAGTAACACTGTTTTATCATTGCTTGTGGCATTAGGCAATTTCAGCGTCGCAAATGGCCCAAAATGAGGAAGTCTGCCTCCAAATTGCTGTGAGTTTGGACTGTTCTGCTTCTTCACCTTCCTTCGGGATATGAGACCACTTAAACCACCGCCCAGTCTAAATCATCTTTTCCCTTTCCTCTAATTTGACCTACGTTTTTTGTTTGTTTGTTTGACTTGCTTTCCTATCTGCTTGTTTCAGAGAAGGTTTCTTGCTTTGCCTGTCTGCATGGAGATTTTTTTTATACCTGGACTGTTCTTTTATTTTGAAGCCATTAGAGGGTAGATATAGTACACCTCTTTCATTTCTCAACACATCAACAAATCACTTATTACCTCTCTGGTTCTGTAGGGGATTGCCTGGGGCATATATATGCCTTTATACCTCTCTCTGACCATGCGCCTGGTTTATTTCTCTCATAACTGTTTTGCCTCATTTGCTCCATATTGAAACTGTGATCATCAATCCATTTCATTTAAGGCATGTCACTGTTATTTACATGTTGCCCTTTTATACTGAGAAAGGTACTGTTTAATGTCAAACAGCAAATGTGAATTTGTATGTTGTGTGTGTGTGTAATTTACCTACATAGAGGGCAGATTTGGGAAGGATGGGAAGGATAAGTCCCAGGAGGATATGAGCCAATTTCAACCCTTGTACACACTCGATGAGCATGCCTACGATCTCAACCTCAACTTCACCTTGAGCCTGGATGACTGGGCCCACTTCAGCCGCTCCGTGGACCACACGTACACGTTCCTTAGCAACCATAACCGGCCTTGCCCACGTGACCTGGTGGGAGGGGCCAGAGGAAGAGACTGTGCCCTTGTGTCCTCTGCCAGTGGCTCAGCTTCAGTCATCTATCTTACCACCCTGGCCACTCCTGCTTTGTTGCTGAGAAAGGCAGGGACAGAACTTCTAAGAGAAGCTTTGGGATTGAGAGCGAAGCCACACCCCTCTTCTTCGGCCCCTCCCACTTCTTCTTCTAGTCTTTCAACGCGTCTGCTCTCTTCAAGCTCACACAAGGACAGGGACACTTCAGAGGAAATACTGAACATGCATATGTGGAGTGGACGAACAGAAGAGGGGAAGAGAGGGGGGGAGGAGGAGGAGGAAGAGGAAGAGGACAGTGACGAAGATGACGACGGGGAGGTTTTTATTCAGAAACGGACAGGTCGGCGGAGGTTCGGCACCGCCCACTGTGACTGCAGCTATTCCCGTGTCTCCTTATGACTTTCTGTATGGGCCTGTATGGGTCGTTACCTCGTTCCTCAGAGAAGACTCTTAACCTTCGTACAGCCTACAACCGACCTCTTTCTCTCCTACCTCTCGTTCTCTCGTTCCACCTCTTCGGTCCACATCAGTCTTCCACATCAGCCTCAACCTCCAGGCTCTGTTTTTTCAGTTCGTCGTCCCTTTTTTTAAGTCTGTCCATCACAGTAGTAATATTCCAGAGATCATCTAGACCTCAAAGAGAACACATTTCATCTAGGAACATTGGGCAGGTGAGGTTGTGGGATTGATGAGAAAGTGACAAGTGAAAGAAAGTTGATATATTTGGACTTAGATTTGTATTGTGGATACGTGTACGTGTTTTCTTTTGAGTTCTGTAAGTGTTGATGGCTGTCTGGTACGTCTCCCCTGCACAGCTTCGGTTCATGTGGCACATTCCCCAGTCTCTTTCCATAACTGCCTCAATGTCCAACAACCCTTTATTCTATGTCCTGGCTAACCTCGAGGCCACGTTAAATAAGATACTTTGAACCCTTATGTTCTGTTCTGTTTGACTGTCAATGACCTCTTTGATAAGTAAGAACCACCCTAAAAATTATTTTTATGACACAACACTGTCTGCTCTAGACTCAAATCACTTTTATTTCAGAGATAATGTTCAGAGAGTAGCAAGGAGAAATATGTTTATATGGTTGTGGAAGAAGTTATTTTATCTTGATATGTGACATTCTTCGACCCCTCTGATATGTGTTGATGTACATCAAAGTTGATGTAAAATCATAAGGGATTACGATGTTTTTGGAATGTTGACAAAAACAAAAAGAGATACAGGAAATGATGGGAAAAGGAGTTCAGCATTATTCATAATAATTAACATGGAGATCTGTTTTTGAATCATATTGTATTGCTATAAAAATCTGGTACGATTCAGCAAGATACCTATTGCTAAGAAAAGAACAGAACACAAGGGTTAACACATTAGCAGCTGTAACATCTGGACAAAGTAAGGAAAAGGTGCAGGTTTTTATAAGCACATACTGCTTTTATTCCTGCTCTCATCACATCAACAGATTACTGTTAAATGATCTGGACAGTGTATGTAGGTGGGTGTACATTAAAGCACATCATATATTTTCAATAATGTTTATTTTTTACTCTTAGTTTTAAGTTTGCTTACTCATTTTGGGACTGTTTGTGTAAAAAAAAAAGGTTGTGTAGACCCCTGAAGGTTGTCATTAAATTCTTACTACTAGCAGTCACAACAGTCTCAGGTGTGTGGCTTATCAGTAACAACAAAGAGTTAAAAGACAGGAATAATTACTGATGAGCCACTTCAGTGTAAACCTGCTTCTTCATAAACTGGGTACAACAGGATGTGTTTCAGATGTTGTACTGTGTCCCATTGATAAGATAAAAAAAAAAACATTATTTAGTGACACAAATGTGCTTTTTTTAAGAAAAAAAAAAAGAAAAAAAAAACATAACGCTAAAGGTTTGGTGTGAATATAATGTGTGCATTTCCTTTTAACCCGGATTTTTCTTAGGTATCTGTGCTATACACGGTGCTACTAAAGTCTGAGCAACTATATAAAACGGCAGTATGTATTTGAATGTACGTTTGCAAATGAATATGCTGTAAATGTTAAAGTATATTTTATATGACACACAACAGTCAAGGTCATGAGACATTTATTCTTTATTTGTTTTTTACATTTTTGGTTTTTTTGGATCATGTTAATGTTGATTGATCAGCACATCTTAACTTTTTGTTCGGTCCATGGTCATTAGCTGATGCAGTTCAGAACGTAAGTACTCACCCAGATAGATCGTAACTCAGTAAAAGTAAAATAGTTTAGCTTATTTGTAGGTTGTTGGTTTTATGTGGATACTATTTATGGAGCTATGTTTCCATCCAAGCCATTTTCTGTATCTAAGTATCAAAAGTACAGTATTAAAAACAAAGGGTAATGCTTTACAGTAACAGTACATGAATAATCCTGCACTAATACTTGGAAAATAATCTTAAAGAACACTGGTTTTAAGTATTAATAGATAATGATGTCTGCTAAATAAATAAATGATACTGTATTCATTTCACCCTGAATAATAGAGCAGAGGTCCGGGCAGGTTATAGTACTAGAGTGGGATTAGAAGAGAATGGATGGAGAATGACGCAAAATATGTTGAGGTGAAATTACTGGTGATTATCGTTAATGTGCCTTTCCATTTTTATTTGGAAGGATTATTGTAAATTATGAAAGTAATCCAGTGGCATCCAATGACGTTGGCAAAATATATATATAAACATTTTGAAATAATGCTTCTTAAATTCATATTCTTTCTCATAGAGCTTGTTTAATTGTGTTTACTGTTATGTGATAATTAATACATTAACTAACATATAAATACTTAAAATGGTTGTTTTCACACATGAATTCATAAGACTCACATTACAGTTAAAGTTAACTCTAGTTCATGCCTTAATTCATCATTAGTTTATATTTAAGTATGTATTAATTCAGGTATTAGTGCAGGATTATTCATATACTGTTCTTTTAAAGTGTTACCAAACAAAGAATGCAGTAAACTGGGGGAAAAACTCATTTGTTAAATAAATAATATAAATACAATATACACTCAACAACCTTTTAGGAGCCACAGTTATTCATGCAGTTATACAATCATGTGACTGCAGCACAATGCATGAAATCATGCAGGTTCAAGTCAACAGATAGGCTGGTGTGAGTATTTCAGAAACTGCTGATCTTTCGCACACAGCAGTCTCAAGAGTTTACATAGAATGGTACAATAAAAAGACAATCGACCCTCTCCAGTGAGCAGTGGCTCTGGGGCATAAGCTTGTTGTTGAGAGAGCTCAAAGGCCTGACTGGTTTAAGCTGAAAGGAAGGATACAGAAAGTCATATAACCACTCTTTACAGCCATGATAAGAAAAGTATTCGCATATAAAACAGTCTAGGATGCTTTTCTACACACAACGTTTGTCGAATGTTTATTTGAGCTATCATAAAAACTTTGTTAGTCAGGCTCGTATGAAGAGCATTAGTTTCTAAAATACTAAAACCAGCCTGTCTAGAGATATTGTTATCGGCAGATTTTATTTAATACGTAAAAAATTATTTTGGTTTTCATTTTTTAATATATTAATTATATATAGTTTCTATGAAAAAAGATATAGTAAAAACAATAAAGTAATTTAAGGAATTATCTAATCAAAACTAATTAAAAGGAAAATCCACATCACAGGTTTGGGTTCACGAGTCCCTAAAAACCCATTCTTACAAAAGATATTCCCTCAGCTGCTGTTTTTTGACGACAAATTATTATTAATAACAATTATTTTTTGACGAATAATATTTACACTATTTTAATATACATTAAGCCATGTGATGACCCTGTGTACCATTTCAAATAGAAGAAATGTGATCGGTCACAATGATTTGTCATGACTCTTCTATCTAAGGGCACCAAGTGTATCCAAACCATACCAGCAAAATCTCTCCTACAGCATTAAAGAGACATCAGAGTTCCTTAAATTTGCCCTCTATAATTAACAAACCTTATTTACATATTAGGTTCTGAACAGGTTTTAGTTGACATAATTCCTGAAATTAGTTGGAAACATTTTTTACAGTGCATTGTGGGACTTTTTTAGGCAGAATTTCAGTTCACTGGAAGGATTTTGCGGTTAAAAGAGATTAAAATGGTAAAATGTCCGATTACCCGATCAGTGGCCTGAAACTGAGTCTGCATCTGACAAGCCTATGTGTCTGACATAAGGATCAGCTCACTTATTAACCATAGCTTTAATGCCTTGTTCATTTTTTCTGACATTTGACTTTTTTTTTTAATCTTATGCACCCACCCTCTTTTGACTGAACCTAATGTCAATCATTTTTGCACCAGATTTTGTGTCATTACTGCGAAAAAATGCTCCCAGTGGTTTGTTGAAATACCCTCTGCACTTTCTAAAGGGACTACTGTAATGGCAAGACAATTTCATATGACAGACGGTTTGAACATAACAATTCCTTGTACAGTTCTATAGATTAATCATATCTCTATTTTTGTTTCAGTTAACGTGTGGACATTTAATAGCGCTTGGTAGTTGTGAATAAAGTGTTGAATGCCCACATTGTGATTTCTGTAACTACTTTGAGAGATCTTTTTTTTTTTCTCATAAGTGTGCTGATATGTTTTACTCTATCTCACCTCATACAATTTACAATTGGTTTACAATTACCAGCAAGAGAAATAAATTATGCAAGCTAAAAGGATTAGTTAGCATTTTAGCACATGCTAATGTGTACTCACCGCTGGTTTAAATGATGACTGTGTCTAAATTCTGCATAACAAAACACAATAATAATAAATCTAGAATTTATATATCAATTTTCTCATGCACTTTTCTTCAAGAAAAAAACAATAGACAAAATACTAAATAAAAGTGGAGCTAGAAATATTAAGAAAGCAAATGTAACGAACAGTAGTAATTAGCTAAAATTATTATACTTATAGTGTTTGTTAACTTCTGGGTTTTTTTTAGACAACTTAAAATTGTAGAAAGTAATTTTCTTTGTGCTTAAAAAAACACAAAAGAGAAAAAATACTAAATAATGTTAGATTAGAGCTGCTGTAGGCAATGTATATAGTCACCGTTCCCTTCCTCTTTTCTCTATTTATTTCATATCTAATTCTATATCTAATCTAATTCCATATCTAATTCATATCTAATATCATAATACTCTTCTGACATGTTGATAAAGATATTTATATAATGTATCTTATATAATGGATATACTGCTGGAAAGACTCTTTTTCATGGTCTTCCACTGAAAACAAAAGTAATATGAGTACTGTCTGAGTTTAAATAAAACAGGTGATGTTAAAAATGACTTGCGAGAGAAGCTACATTTCTGGACTTTTAGGTAAGTACAGTAAAACCCTTGCACATTTACATCTAAATAAATAACAAGCAGGACAAAACAATCTATTTGTCATGAAAATACTGTATAGTATTTTGAGTAGATCATGAAAACATTTATAGAAATCTCTTATCCGGTGTGCACTGATCATAATTACTAGACACAGATGATCTTCTGTAGTATTATTATTTTTTATGTATTGTTTACACTATATATATCCTGGTAGTGTTGCTGTAGTGTTGTTAGCTACTGGAACTGAAGCAAGTTGAACCCACTGTTAGCAAAAATAAAACAGGCTAATGTAGTTAAATATAGCCAGTTGTTTGAAAGTTAGAGAAACTTATATAAACATGTTTTTTCTTCAGAATTTAGAGTTCATGCCTTCTAAAGAGGCTAAGGAGACAACTTGAGCTTATTGAGAGGTGTGGGTGAGGTAGGGCCAGGGTATTCAATCCACAAGGTCCTCCGATGGTTTGTCCATCTTAAAACGCACACAGATAACTGTTGTGCTATTGTGTAGCACGGGAAAGACATGGGAGATTATTCATTATCATGATACTTGATCATTTCTTTCTACAATGATGAACCTGATTGGCTGTTAATCTGAAATGCTAGGATACTACTGATGTGTACAGTCAAGAGCCAAGGTTGTATTTGTCACATACAAATGGATGTATGGATAAGAGAAGTACTTCTCAAGTAAAATATCAGTACGTCGAAATAATATTGGAAGTTGTTTTTTTCCCAGTCCTGAACGACTGAATGAGGCATATAGTGTCCCGTCTAATCCTTGTTCGTTTTAAAAACATGCCATTACACATAACGACCAGTAGATGTCGCCAAAAAGCAGAGCGCGACGTTCGAGCATGTGAGCGCCCAGTATGGATACAGAGGTGAGGAACAGAGAGGGCGGGAGGAGAAAGAGGAACCCCCCCCCCCCTTCTCACACACACACACACACACACACACACACACACACACACACACACACACACACACACACACACACACACATTCTGCTTCTGCTCTACCGGGACAGGGACACACTCAGTCAGTCCGGAATCAGTGCAGTAGCGTTATATCCGAGTGAAGGAGACAGAACTTCTTTCACTTCGACTTTTTTCCATACAATGTGAGGAAATGGCCGAGCGAAGGTGAGAGGATTTACTTCCTTTAACGTCGAAGGTTTCGTGGACTAATGGTTAAAAGTTATAAGAGTGCCGTTTTTAGCTCGACCTTCCTCGTGTGTTTTCAAACCGTGTTTGTGTGGATTACTAGCAGCTATTAGTCTATAGTCTATAGGTGTCGGTTAAAGAGTCTAAATGTAACTAAGGCGAAGTGTAGTTGTTTAAAATGTCTCATGGTTTAATAGAGTTATTGTGTGTGTGTATATATATATATATATATATATATATATATATATATTGTGTGTGTGTGTGTGTGTGTGTGTTCATTCTGAAGTTAAGTATCTCTTTGAAACTTAATAACAACAGCATAAACGTTGCACCTGGTTCACAAACATAACTCCACTGCTTAAATGTCATATGAATACAAATTAAACTCGAATTTATTCTGCTATACAAGTGAAATTTTTTACATTTTAGTTTATTTTAGTCAGTGTTCTGTATGCTATCTAATCTAAGCTCTAATTTTTCTACAAATCTCTACTTGCATATATATTAAGTTGATTCAGTTTATTCCAGTTCCTGATATATTGACATTGATTCAGTTCATTCCAGTTCGATTCTGATTCAGTGTGAATGAACTTTATAGATAAAGTTAGTCTTCTTAAAGCATATTACTCATTAATTACACGATATTCGTTATTAACTACAGTGAGACTAGAGTGAATAATAGATAGTTATGAGATTAAATAAGGAACATAAACCGGTACACATCAACTGTTTGCAAAGAGTTTCAGAGGTTTGTGTATTCGATCAAAACGCACTACAATCCACACAGAGATCTACATAGAGATCAGTATCAGTGTGTGTTGTGTACAGAAAGAATCCAGCTCAGGTTGGTGATTTAGGTGAACAAATCCCCAAACTAAGATGTTTCTGAAACATGCCTCTCAAGATCAGACATGCTTGTTATACTTGTCCCATCTTAGCATGTGGTTTGTCATCTTTGCTGGGCTTTTAAACAAGCCCCTCAAGGCACTTAGCCTGCTTGACCTGCTGTATGTGTTCGGGTGCAGAGGCATGGGCATGCTTATAATCCTGTTATAGCATAGACAATGTGTTGTTCATTGGCCGTATATTTGCAACATAAGAATTTAGAAGTGGCCCACAGGAGGGACGGAACGGCTGCCGGGTCGTCTGAGACAAGCAGTTTTCATGTCCAGGCTAGTAGATTTTTGGCCTGGTGCAGCAGTAGTTTCACCAACCAGAAAAAATACCATTTCCTAATTGACTTTTGCAAACACTCCAAAGATAATTTTTTTTTAAATTGTAACCACCCTAAAAAATTTTAACCACCCTTAAAAAATAAAAAAATTTAACCACCCTACATTCTGAATATTACCCCCTGCTTCACTACACACATCCTGTTGCACTACACACATCGGCAGAGGCATGAATTGGTGGATGTTAGAACATTTTTTATTAGACGGATTAACGAAAAATAACATGCAGTGCAAATATATCCTATTTGTCATATAACACTCATTAACGTTATTCTGGATAAATCAATTTTCTTTTTGTTTTGGCTATTTTTAAAAAAAACAACAACAGTGACTTATTTGTAGTCACGTGATGCAGTCACATGACCCATTGAACTACATACAAGCAACTCTATAGTCTCAGTTTACCTCAAAGCACATAAAAAACACATTAAAAAAAACTTGGTGCTTTCAATCTACATTGTTGCTTCATATAAAAGAGATGGAATGTAAATTAAATGGCAGTTTGGTGCACACTCACTATATGGATGTTTTCATACATTTCGATGTGGGCAGAAAGTATTACGGCAAACTTTTTAAAACATTAGAGTTTAAAATTTCAGATGGTTTTAAAACAAAAATTAAGTTTTCTGGTCTTTCAGGATAAAATGGTGGTACCTTCAAGCTAGAAACACATGCAGTCACTTCACAGTTTAGCATACTACAGGAAGTGACGGTGCTAGCAAAGAATGTCGATCTTTTATTATTTACATGCCATGTAAAGATGGACTGCTTAGTCTTATTGCTGTAAAATGTCAAATGCCATGTAAAAGTTGGACAATCATTTTCTTTGTTGGACGAGCAAATGCAATGTGATCATATGCTTGATTGTTTTGATGAGCTCGTATTATTATTATTCATAAATAGCTAACTCTCGGGCCGTCTGCTATTGCAGTATATATAATACAGCTTCCAATTTGCAGCCCAGTCATTCGGGTTTCTGAGGAACCAGTGGAGCGTCTACTTACCCAAATAAACTAACAACATTAATGAGAAGAAATTTCAGGAAATTCCCATGAAATAGAATAGAAATTAGAGACAGTGTCATTGCTCTTTAACGGTCCATATGCTACAGATGAGGAGTGATGCTGAGTTTCATCTGAAAGTTTCAGCGCTTTGAGCCAATCGCCTGCTCTGTCACCATTGCCTTGCCTTCCAGGTGTTAATGAGTGGAATTTAGCATGTTTATATTTTTTGTTCTGAAGTCCATTCATCCCTGTCACACAATATGTTCCTTTTAAACCTGTAAAATATTCATTAGGCCATATGGAGGGGTTTGATGGAAAGCTGACAGAAAGCAGGATAATGTGTCTACTGATTTTATCCCTTCGCCTGGGATAACCAGGGTTTTTTTTCTTTGCCGCAATCACCTCCGACTTGCTCATTAGGGATAAATATTAGAGATATATAGTAACGTCATTTTCAACTTTAAACTTTTTATTCTGTTTCTTTAGTTCTATAATCATTGGCAGATTGCTGTGGCAAAAACACTGGCCTTTGGGTGGTGGGCATCACAGCATCCTGTGCTGGTTTATTCCTTATTTAATTCAGATTCAGAACAACAACATGCCTCATGTCCATCTCGTAATTCTACTTGCTTTAGAGTTAACACTTCCTGCTTCCTGGAGAGATTCTACATAGAACCCTGGGGTTTTGCACTTGCCAAATACACTATTTTTTCCACAAGAAACTGATTCCCGCTATGTATCGTGAACCTTTAGAGAGCAATGAAGCTGCTCTCTTAAAAACATTCAGAGAATGTGTACGGTCACACATCAGCACCATTACTGTTTGGAATTGTATTGGTTTGTAGATTTTTAGTTTGAAATAAACGTGTTTTCAAAAGACGTTAAAAAAAAGATGAAATAGATTCTTAGATTTGTGAACTAACTAAAACTGAAATGACAGAGTTTCATAACATAGTGTTGTTCTTGTTGAAAAAAAAAGAAATTACTATGTTTTCTTTTCTAAATTTGTATTTAATAGTAATAATAATAATAAATAATCCCTACATCATTCAAAAAACCACTATGAAGCAAGTCAGAACCATTTGAGGTTCTGTAGAGTCATTTCTTATACAGGTGTAGATGGTGTTGATTGTTAAGAAGATGTCTTATCCATTTACCCAAATACACACTATGTAAACAGAAACAATACATTTAACGAGCCCTGCTTCCAGTAAGGGGTTAAATATTTTTGGTGCAGCTGACCCTGAGAGCAGATGGATGTTTCCCAGGCTGCAGGCTGCATATCGCTTTTGACTCGTCCAGTTAAGGCAGAGGTTGCTTCAGCGCTCTACGCCGTACTTTATAGTGGCTTGGCAACTGGCAGTTTCGGTGCCTTGGCTTGTGGTTGGGCTTTAATTACTAGTTTCCACTTCTGGAGCTTCGCAAACAAAATTACAAATTGCGCCGGCTCTGCTGGAAAAAAAAATGAAACGGGAAACCCCAAAACAAATGTTTTGTTTGCCAGCTTGCGATTCGTAATAAAACGTGCGTATCTAGGGGAGCAGGTGGACCCAGTTGAATATTTGGAGGAGATTATAGAGCCAAAGCTCTCTTCAATTCACTTCAAGTCAAACAGAGAGGACAGAGACTCATAAAAAGTAATTATGCACATGCAGGAATTAAAAAAAAGAATCTGAAGCAGTTTTTCCAATTCCCCAAAAAAGCTTTTAGCCACAACAATCACAGAACCTCAGGGTTATCAAGGACGAGCTGATTCAATGTGAATGTAAAAATAAAAACATCCCTGAAAAAGCTTATAATAAAAACATGGTTTAGAGTTTCTTTGTTTCCATGCAACATGAATAGCCAGTGTACAGTAAATGATTCGGTCTGTGACAAACACATGCGGAGACATGACTAGATGTGAGTTTTAAATATACAGATATCAAGTTCTGTGAAGGATACACAACACCTTTCCCCCTCAGCATACTGTTTTGATATGAACACTATAAAATCTAACATATTCTCCAGTCTTGACCTACAAACAACACAAAGCACAGATCTGGCTAACATCTATAGTAGTTACACACCAGCATGTAATGCTTGTGCTGGCACAATAAATACAGCCTTTATTCTGGAGTAAGTCATTAAAGGACAGCGTGGTTTTATTTCATAAATGATCGTCAATTCTCATGTTAAAATCATCATGAGTAAGGTCTGATTATGGTGAGAAGATTTCTATTCTAACCTCAGGCAGTATTGAAAGGTGAATGTAGCTGTCTTTCCTAGAAGGCTTTGGTCTGTGTTTATGTTGACTGTGTTGACTGTGTAAATGAAACGCAGATGAGCAAGAAGTCGTCATCAACTAAGCCAGTGTCCTTCATGCTGCTGAGCGAGAAGCACAGAGACGTCCACTGTGCTGCTTCAGACGTACTGTTAAATTTAGGCCTGTGATTACTGGCTGGAAAAAGTACAGTGTGTGTGTGTGTGTGTGTGTGTGTGTGTGTGTGTGTGTGTGTGTGTGTGTGTGCAAATATAGCTTAATATATGCTGCTTTATGACATGTACTGTATAACTATAAGTGAATGGGGAAGGGCAAGTTTCTCTCTCTCTAGGACATGCTCTGTCCTGCCTTTTCCCTTTCCTGCCCCTAAATGTAAAAAAAAAGGTTCTTCATAGCGACCGAACAACATTTCAGTATGCCAAATCTGTCAGATATTGCTATTTTTGTGGGAACTTTTGACACACACAGACACACACACACACAGACACACACACTCACAGTAGCCTCTCTGTCCTACCTTTTCCTGTCTGTCCAATCTAGAATGCTCTAGATTGTTCCACTGTGTGGAAAGGTGTGTCTCTTTTATCTGAGTCTGGCTAGAATCTCTCTCTCTCTCTCTCTCTCTCTCTCTCTCTCTCTCTCTCTCTCTCTCTCTCTCTCTCTCTCTGTGTGTGTCTCTCTCTCTCTTTCTGCTCGACCTGAGCAAATACTGATGTATGACAATGACATGCTTTTCTAACTCCGGCCTTTAAATGGAGTTTTATTTGTTCGTTTGTGTGTTTGCTCGTTTGAGGTTGCATGTTGCCCTGGCAACTACAATTACAAACGTGAACACGTGTGTTACTGAGCATATATTTATGACAGCTCTGATGCATGCATACACACGCACTGATGATGCGAACTGCTGCAGATAATGCTGACTGTAGGCTCGAGCTGAAAAGCTCCATTGTGATCTTCTCTGCAGCTGAACCTTTGTTCACATGCAAATCACACGCAGGCCGTTCACGTGCATTTGCAAGCCATTCCTCATAATTTGGGCTGCATGTTGTGAGCCACGTAATGGGAGTGCTTTACACACACTCAGCAACAGCTGCTTTTGTGTGTCTGTGTGTGAGGCATGGGTCTGACAGTGTCCATGAATAAGGTGATGAATAACTGAGGAACTTTATCTGTAACATTTTTCTGTAAGGAATGATGACTCACACTCTGCGTCCCAGTTCCTGCTATCTGTCCTAAATAGTATGTGAGTTCAGAAATAGTGTGTCCCAAATAAATGTTGAAATGAGGATCTCGAAGAAGACTCATTTTAGAGCACCGTAAATGAAGTGTATAAAAAATAAACTTTATACAAACGCTAAAGTATACATTCTATGAGAAATAACAAATGTATTTGATGTCTTGGGATCTCCCAGCACTCACATACCCTATTTCACACTTCACAAAATTAGTACATACTTGTATTAGTGTGTAGTAGATGTAGGTGCATTGGGACACAGCTGCAGTCGGTCGTGTGTATGTTTAGTGTGTATGCGATATTGCGTGTAGGTAAACATCGCAGATTTTTGTACAACATCAGGGCTCTATAAATTCTTTCAGAGTCACTCTCTTAAACTAAGAATTTGCCTTGACAGATTGCGACACATTCCGCACTTTACCTTTCTTAAGTGCTGCTGACATGAATATAGCAATAACGAGCTGTTTTTGCTGCTTGTACGTACATACACGTGTAGGCCGGAGACTGTAAAAGGTGGGTCCAGATTAGCTAAAACTGGATGAAATGGTAGGAGAGTGATTTATTCTGGTGTTTATTTTAGTTCCTCATGTCCGTGTAATTTACTTATTATAGTACAGTCACGTTAAAGGGTAGCATGGTAATAGCATCAGTAATAACATGGTTCCTAGCATATGGAAAATAGCAGTGTGGGCTGTGTTTTGCTGGATGTGTCGCACACCTCTGTGCTAGATAGCAAGCAGGCTGCATTGTCACATATACATGTACAGTCCAGTGAATATCTTTATTTACATGTCTGAGTTTGTAAGGAAGCTGGGGTCAGAACACATCTCAGGACTCTTGGCGTTACTCATGGCCTTAACAGTTGAAGCATCCCAGGGTTGAGCTTGAACTCATGAGCTCATGATCACACCAGTGTATGTACTGTATGAATGTGTTTAGCAGTGGACATCCTGCGGTCAGTTTCTAAGCTTTCATACAGTTTATACTATTATAAAATACCCAATTATTTTGGTGATTATTATTATTACCATTATACTGAGCATGTGCTAAGCATCACAAAGCATCCTCATATGTCTGGGGATCTACTAAGTACGATCGTAAATAACAGATTAATGGAAACTGTCACAGACACAAATGATCCTTTTCTCTCACTCACCACCTTTCAGTAACTGCTTTGTCCTCATCATGGTCACAGTGGACTGTCCTGGGAACACCCTGAGGCGAGAACACAGCCTAGTCGGTATGGCAGGCCATCACAGGACTAAGTGTTTGGCTGAGCCACATTGAAAGAGCTTAAAATTCGTCAATTTACGCTTGCATGTGACCACATCAGAATAATTTAGAAACAGTCTAAACATTACACAGCAGGGCTATTCAATTAGTTTGTCATGGGGCAAGTTCATAAAAAGCATTTCAAATGAGGGGCTGGAGAGATCTGGCTTGTAATATAAGTGAGGACAAAATAACAATATAGGAGCCCATATTTTGTATTTTTTTGTGTTATAAGACACCCAAGTAAGCTTTTTTCCCCTACATTTAAACATGCTTGTGTTGTATACTGAAACTGCAAAACTACATTCAATTGCGTAAATCAGAGAGCCATATTGTACTCATTTAGAATTGACCTAATTTAACTAAGACATGTGCACGTAGAAGTTCACAATATGGAACATAACATTGTTTCATGGTATTCCTTGACAATAATTGGCAAACATTTAGGCTGCCTTCTAATGAGAGAAATGACATTTTTAGATTTTGCATGAGGGTGTGTATGTTGTCAACACAATACGCATAACTGTAGGGTCCGTTGTCCAACTGAACTGAATTTAGTCTAGAGATGTCTTTTTCACACTAGGCTACATGAAGGGCCTGAACAAATGACCTTGTGGGCCAGGTTTGCTAATTGAATAGCCCTTGCATTACAGATATCATCCTGTCCATAGAATATCCCAATCTGAACGAGTTCTGTCGCTTAGCAACCAACTGCTTACAGATTACAATGCATAGTGGAAGAATTGTGATTTGGGTATGAATGGGGGTTTATGATTAGGACCACGGTGACTTAGTGGTTAGCATGTTTGCTTAGCACCTCTTGAGTTGGGGGTTTGATTCTTGCCCTCACTCTGTATGAGAAGTTTGATTCTTTTCTTCCAGGTACTTCACTTCTCCCACTGTTCAGAGACATTTGTATGGCATATATTGTGTGTGTGTGTGTGTGTGTGTGTGTGTGTGTGTGTGTGTGTGTGTGTGTGTGAGTGTGTGTGTGTGTGTGTGTGTGTGTGTGTGTGTGTGTGTGTGTGTGTGTGTGTGTGTGTGCGCGCGCGCACTCCCTGGGTTTGCATACTGTCCAGGGTGTCCTAATCTTATACCCTGGGATGTTCTCCAGGGTCCCTGGGTCACATGAGTGAAACACTGTTATCATGACTTTGCATCACATCTGTGATAAAATCACTGTTTTCACAATAAATCATTTGATAGCATTTTGATTTTAATTTCTTACTTTGACCTCAAATTTAACGATTTTAAGAAAGTGTGTCCTTCACTTGCAGTTCCATGTTAACTAAAAAAAAAACTAATCTTAAGTTAAAAAGAGATCTTATCTTGTAGTGAAAAGATCACAGTTGTTTAACAGGCCTCTTCTGGCTCAGAGAGTATTTGTGCCTCCCAGAATCTCTGTACTCGAAGGGGCTTCGCCTGAAGCGTCCGTCGTTAGATCATTAGAGGCGCAGTAGGAGTGCGTCTGCGGCTGTCTGAAACAAACTGCCTTAAACAAGAGCAAGTCCCCGAGCACCTACTCCACTTTTCACTCATTCTCTCTCACGCTGTGTCTCTCCCTCCGATCAGCAGCGGACTGCTTGCTTCTGCACTGTTTTGATGAACTCCTAAAGAGTAACAGCAGTCTTCATTTCCAGTGGATTTAAAATAATTTTCCAGAATTTCATTAATCTTTTTAATATTCCAGTAAACAGATTGTTCAGACTTTTTTTTTTTTTCTAAAGAAGGCATGCAGATGTGCACTCCATTAGGGTTATTATGGTGTTCATGCTACATTGGGTGTAAAAGGGCAGGAAGGCTGTGCTGGTTTGTTTTTCAGTGGAAATGGACTGGATGAAGAAGTGTGTATAGAAAAGACAAGACGTTTCGACGTGAGTTTTTCTTGGCTTGGTGGAACTCCAGATGAATTCTCAGGTTCGATGTGGATGTACGACAATGTTTGTCTTTTGAAAAGTGTGAACAAGTTTGAGCAGTTTGAAACAACACAGATCACACTTTTCACCCAGACAATGGAGCACATTTTCCAGTGATTTCACTCATCTTTACCCCCTCTGGTTGGAATCTCGCTGCTGCTGCTGAGGATGGTTTCACATTGAGAGCCTGGAGGTACATGGGATTGCTGTTGGCAGTACCACTTAGAACCCATGAAGATAAACACTCAAGTCTCCATCAGTGAACAGTTGATCCCTTTGACAAGACTGACTAATCTCATTGATTAGAATGAATTATACAATTGCTCTATTTCACTATATAAAGACTCTTTATGTTTCTGAGAGGTTTTACTTGACACTTTCACCTCTGACTTGCTCATTAGGACTAAATGTTTGATGTATAATTGAGATCCAGAATGTGAGGATTTCCATTGCTTCTTTAACTAAAACCATTGCTTGCCGTTTTCTCAGAGATTTCATGTCCCGTAACAGCTCGCCATGGCAGCAGTATCCCAGCAGCTCATGGTTTGTTTTATCATTATTTTTTCTTGGTTTTATATGTTCCACTAATACAGATTCCAGTCTGTAATGTGCAGGATGTCTACCACATGTTCCAGTCTTCTGAACATCTGAGAAGCCAGAGACCTCATAGAGACCACACCATAAATACTGTGTGTGTGTGTGTGCATGTGTGTGTCGGGGTTGAGGTGGTTTTGAAATGATGCAATAAGTGATACAGACTCATAAACCCAGATCAGTCAGCGTGTTTCATGTTCTTTACCCTTTAACCCGTACCTTTGATCCTTTTTTCTTTCTTTCTTTCTTTCTTTCTTTCTTTCTTTCTTTCTTTCTCTCTCTTGTGTACAATGTTTAGTTTTGCTTTTACTCTCTCAGTTGTACGTTTTTTTTGTTGGCCATCTGATGTCTCTAGAATTTAAAAATCCATGTCATGCGAGCAGGTGATACTGCAGTAAGCATCATTTTTCTCCTATACAGCCAAACACACATACACATAAAACACAGAGTCTGTCCATTCAGATAAAATAAAGCTTTTAATGATCGAACACTCACCATATAGATATAGATTTAGACTTGAGGCTTGATTCAATACTCACCTAAAACACACAAACACAATGATTTTTGTGTTATAAAGTCTCTCCTGCATTTTATCTCACACTCTTCAAATTAGGTTGTGTAAAAAAAGAAAGAAAGATAGATAGATAGATAGATAGATAGATAGATAGATAGATAGATAGATAGATAGATAGATAGATAGATAGATAGATAGATAGATAGATAGATAGATAGATAGATAGATAGATAGATAGATAGAGATTAGTTAATCATACACTGAGCGGATTAAACGTACTGTGATTTTCTTTCAGACATGTTTCCAAGTTTTTGGAAGAGAAGACTTCTAAGAATTCTCCAGTGAACAAAAAAAATGATTAATAATTTTTTTCCTTATTACCTGGATCCTGTCTGTCATTTTTAACCTTCGGTCCTAGATCTACTGGCTTTAGTGCTCGGTACACCGTCAGAGTGTGTGTCTGAATGAAAGCCTCAGTAAAATGTTTAGTCTAATCTTAGTCAAGGTCGAAAGCTTTACAGGTTTTGTTGTGACTGGGTTTTGCCCAAGTCATCAGCAAGTTCTAAAAACATCATATGGCTGAATCCCATTTTTAAGCCTTGTCTTTTCTACTCTTTGTAGAATACAGTGTATTCTAATCGCATTTATTTATTGAAGTGCACTTTGCTCGCTGGATGCGGTAAATTAGCACACACAAATTAATCTACCTCAAACCAAAATATGAAGAACGTTACAGTTTGTCTGTTTAAGTGTATGTTAAGAACTGACTGTATGGAACACGGTAGAACTGATATCACATTACAGCAATGAAAAGGTAGAAGTTGTGCACCACTGGCTAAAACACAACCCATCACTTGTAGCATTCTCTGTGCTATTTACATATAAAAGCTTTTTTTTTTTAAAGCTTTACTTTCAAACGTATGCTTTCTCTGTCACAAGGCCAGTAACAAAGCTGGGCTCGTGACGTGGCCGGGAATGTGGCTTCATGCTAACACGCCCCAGATCAACAGGCTTTTTTTTGACTGACTTGTGTGATAACAAACGTTTGCCTCCGGTTAAATCCCAGTGAATTGTTTTTAGAGGTGGGGCTCTTAAAAGAGTAAAGATCAAGCTTTTGTTAAGTTTTCACCTTTTCTACAAATGTACTCAGTAATTTGGATGGCTGAG
The DNA here is from genome assembly GCF_022655615.1 of Tachysurus fulvidraco. Taxonomy (NCBI): domain Eukaryota; kingdom Metazoa; phylum Chordata; class Actinopteri; order Siluriformes; family Bagridae; genus Tachysurus; species Tachysurus fulvidraco. Next base: position 9,514,524 of record NC_062540.1, read on the forward strand.
TAATGGTAATGACTGTTACTCATGCAGTCGTGTCTCATGAATCAGCGAGGTTTACTAGAGTTTCATGTAGTAGATAAAATGCATGGATTTGGCAGGATACCACATGTATGTATGTATGGTCACATGTATGCTAGGTTGGGGTTGTTGTGCTGATCCATACACATTTTTGTCCATATTTTTTCCAGCACTTTCCCTTTCCTGTTATGTGTTTTCCGGGCGCGTGAGCTGTCAGGGTTAAACCCTCGGTAGTTCTTTGTTTCACTGAGCATTTTTTGGCATTTAAAGAGTCCCCAGTGGAGTCTGCTGCCTTGCTGAGGCACTTATGGGGCACACATTCAGCCAGCACACCAGGCGCCTGATATCTGTCGGACCAGGCTTCATCCTTCCTGCTTCGTGTGTGTCTGTGTGTGTGTGTGTGTGTGTGTGTGTTTGTGTGAGAGGAGAGAGAGAGAGAGAGAGAGAGAGAGAGAGAGAGAGACTCTAAAGCTAAAACGAGGTGATTATGGGTGCTTGTCTGTCAGTATATTTTGCAAATCTGTCAGTATTTCCTTCAGTCCCTGCTCAAGCACGCCTCATTTAAACCATCAGCTAATTCACAAGTCTCACACACACCATGTCAATCGCTTTCTTCTCCATGGGCATGCCTCCATCCTAACGTCAGTCAGATTTGCTGCTGCTCTTCATGGTCCCACATGGCTACACTAAAGCTTTGCACGGAAAGCACACTTCTGCGTTATAGGATAATCTCATCTGGACCCCGAAAGGTTTTTTCCTTGCCACCTTCACCCCTGGCTTGCTCATTAGGGATCTAAATCTACACCCACATGTCTATGCACCAGCCTTGTAAGAACGTGTATTGTTAAAAGTGTTACACTAATAATATTGAATTGACATCTCAAGTGCATTTCATATGAGTCACTTCTACAAAGTCTGATTTAACACACACTTGTAGTGTGGATGTGGTAACTTAGTGATCAGAAGGTTGTGAGTTCAAATTCCATGTCCACCATGCCCTTGACCCTCAGTTGTATAAAATGAGATTAAATGTAAGTCGCCCTGGATAAGGGGGTCTGCTGTAAATGTAATGTAATTGTTAATAATGGGCCTTTTTACACCTGGTCACTTCATGTGTTTTCTCTGATCCGATAGCTATCTGATTTGTAAAAACTGTTTCATGTACATTAGGCCACATAAATGCGTCTTGGCGAATCGGATATTAATCCGACCTTTCTACTCCTGCCCAAAATGCAAATATATTTTTCCAGGGTAATTGAAATGGAACACGCTTTGGTGTATCCGGTTTTCCGAATGCAATCAAAAAGAAGACGAAAAAACTTGTTACGACGGTTATGCTACAAAAAACAGCAATTACTGTTTGCTGCATTTTCGCTGGTGGCAGCAGGAGTGCATTTTAAGACCCAACGAGACACCTGGGTGAAAGATCACTTGCGAGTGACGTACTTGAACAACCACATGCATTTACACCTGTCCAGTTTCATCTGAAATGCGTCCCAGACCACCTCCTGAAGTGGTTTGAACGATCGGATTTATATCCGTCTCGAAAACGTTTCAGAGGAAATTTAGACCTTGTCTTTTTACGATCGGATAGCTATCTGATCACAGAAAATGCATGAAGTGACCAGGTGTAAAAAGCCCCTAAAAATTTATTATTTGAAAAAGTCCATTTTTATCTGCAGTGACATTTGTTTAAATTTTTATTTCAATTAAAATGTCCCCAGGAGTCCATGTCCGGGCACAATGTGTCACACACACACTCACTCACATTCACACATAGATGCTAATCAGCCTGCTGTGTATGTCATAGGAAAACATACAAACTCACTCGACACACAGGACAGAGGCAGGAGTCAAACCCCTAACCTAGTGTCACGCAAACATGCTAATTTTTTCTTTTCTGACTCAGTGGTTCATGTAAAAAGGTTGATCTTTGGGAAAAGTTGTTAATATCTTGGAGGTGAACATCTTAGTGCTTTATTCTGAAAGTCATACAGGAGCTAATTCAGGGGGAACTACTGTACATCTTACTTTACTTTTAGACTAAAAGAAAGAAGCATTTAATAATTTGATCACCACAAACTATCAGAGCAGCAAACACAATCTCAAAACAGCCAGAGCAGAACATGCTCATGAAATAGAAGGCTTTAACCCTTGGTATTAGCCTTTAACCTCTAGAACAAGGCTGCACGGCTCACATCCTGTGAGAAACCCAAACAGTCAGAAGTGCTTCATTAAACTCAGAAGTCTTCATGACAACCGCCGCCATTGTCTGTGGTCAGGTGAGCCGCTAGCGCAGATGCTTACGCTGGCATGGCTTTAATTGTATGTGATGGAAGATTAACCTTGCCCTGTATTTAATTGCAGGGATAATAGCTTGTCGCTGTTAAATTGTCTGGAAACACAAAATAAACATCTGTAACATGGTAATTAGTGATTAATATGTTTGTGGAGAAATGCAGTCATAGTAAACGAGTTGAGGTGAGTGAGAGTGTTGTCATGATGTCTCTGAAGATTTGAGGATTTCCATTTTAATTCTGTGTGTGTGTGTGTGTGTGTGTGTGTGTGTTTGATTTGTTGTGTTTAGATGGCATAACAATACAAAACACACAACAATACTATGTGTTCGGCTAAGTGCACCTTACTTTACATAAATATGAAGCCGTTTCCTACCTAAAGCCCTTTAAGCTATTCCTTTCAAAAATAACGAGCGTTGAATAATTTTTTTTGTATGTGGGTTACATTGTGTGTCTTTTGTCTGTCTTGCTGTCAAACTCAATAAACCAGTTAGTTAGGAAGGATGACTAAGCTGTTTGGGCATCGTCTTTAGAGACACATCACTGACTATTGTGGTTCGTTTCTAAACGCCATGTTCACGTAAAACAAGGCGGTATGAAGAGTGGGGGCCAGTGTGAGGCCATTCATGTTAAGTGTGTGTGTGCGTGCGTGCGTGCATGTGTGTGTGTGTGCGCGTGCGTGCATGCGTGTGTGTGACCTGTGCTGATAGTAGAATAGTCGTATCAGAGACCTGGAGACAAGCCTTAAATTGTGCAACAGCTTACTGTTTGTCTCTTTCACACACACACACACACACACACACACACACACACACACACACACACACACACACACACACACACATGGCACAGAGAGAGTAGTATTGGTATGGTAGCACTGTTAGTAGTAGAAGTGTTAGTAGCTTTAGAGCTGGTAGTTTTCTACCATGGTAATAGTGTTAGAGGTTAGTATTTATCTTGTATTGTAGCAGTGAAGTTATTATTTGGTGACAGTTCTGTCAGTGTGCACTTCTACTACAGCGTGAGAAAGACCTACGATGATCCAAGCATGTTATTTAGTGTTTGAATAATGTTTACATATTTAAAGGTAAAAAAAAGCCAAATCCAAATTAAAATGTTTCATTGTTTTATCATCAGTAAGTGCTTTATCCTGTTGAGGTTTACAGTAAAACTGGAGCTTATCCCAGGAACACTTGGCATGAGGCCGGAATATACAACAGAAGGGACTCCAGGGGGCACAATGCTTATGTACACGCACACACACATACACACGTCAAGTCACATGGCTAGCTTTCTAAAAAACAGCAAAGTAAGCAGCATTTATTGGATCATTGCAATGCCTCTGTTCCTTGGAAAATCTCTGGGCACTACGTGGCTTTTACAAAGCCTGAGAGGATTAAAGTAACAAGATAAGCTAAAGACAGTGCTTTATTTTTATATGAATCTGTCCAACAAAGTTTTTTTAAATATGTTTCTTTAAAAATGATTATCATGTATAAACAAAAAAGAATCTTAAACCTGATGGTTAATAGTCACACACACACACACACACACACACACACACACACACACACACACACACACACACACGATCATGCATGTATGATGTTTTTAAGTTTGTGTTTAAGTATATGCTCATTTAAAAAATAGAAGATATCTCTTTCGTGTTAGAAATGAGATGAGAAACAAATACATTTTTCTTTATTTTTCTTCTTCTTGTTTTCTTTCTCTTTTCCTCTTACTGTTCCTCATTGTCTGCCAGTTTTGTTTCCCACATCATGTGTAAATCCCATCACTTTCTCTCTGTGTGTGTGTGTGTGTGTGTGTGTGTGTGTGTGTGTGTGTGTGTGTGTGTGTGTGTGTGTGTGTGTGTGTGTGTGTGTGTGTGGCTCAGAGAAACGCACTCAACGCACAAATGAAACTGAGAGCACAGCTCCTGGGGGTTATCTGCTAGATCGCTTAACAGATCATGGCAGATTGCTGTACTGTAAGGTTCGGACTCTTTGCTAAAACTCACAAAACAGCATGTGTGTGTATAGCATAACATACAATAGCGGTTTTCTGTCTAACCCATACATGTCTGACTCAGTTCTGTGCAGTAACAGGAATTCTGTTCTATTCTGTTTTCAGCAAAATAACTATTCGCTGTATGTGTAATGCCATGATACTGGATACTGGGGCAGATAAAATTCGATGGCGTGTGAAATCTTTATTTACGCATATGTCTATAGCACAGTAGTTAAAATATCATTCATCATTTTCTGTAAAAATCTGTTAGAGAAACTGTATACACTAGACAGTGAAGTAGTGCATAGTGTAGTGTAGTAGGTCATTTGGGACACAGCTAGTGACTACAACGCTAACAACGGCAAGACAATGGGGATGAATTAGCAGGATGTGTTTGTTAATCCTGGTTCCATGATCATAAAAACATTACGCAATCTCGATGCTTCACCCATACATGTGAGTGAAGAAAGAATACGAACTGAACACTGAAACGCATAAAAATGAAGGGATGTTTTGACAGTCACGGAGTCGTGATATAAAACATGGATTAAAATAAAGACTTGTGACTAAAATAACTCAGCAAAGTTGGTTTTAATTGACTTCTCATGAAGATGAAGTGTGTGTGTGTGTGTGTGTGTGTGTGTGTGTGTGTGTGTGTGTGTGTGTGTGTGTGTGTGTGTGTGTTTGTGTTTGTGTGTGTGTTTGAGGTTCCACTAATGTTCTACTACTTATTTGGAGAGGTAAATCACCTTTAGTCTAGACTATGACAGGGTTTTTCCTTGGTCAAAATTGGTTTTCGGTGGTTGCTGACCGACATGGTCATCTACACACAGCATAATTTTAGTGTAATTTTAAAAATAATAGTGTAATTTTTTTACCATATAAAATGTGATAAAATTAGCAGCTAGCTAGGAACAGCTTGCTTTGTGCTTTGATCTAGTTTCATCTCACTGCAGTCTAACTTTAAACTAAATGATTTTATAGGTAATTTACTACACATTGACATCGGCCTATACATACTGTGGATTATTAAGGCTAAATTTGACTAAACACTCTTGCTAAACGGGGTAAACACACTTACTTTCTCATTTCAGATGTGTATGTTCTTCTAAGAAGTACTGATTTGTTATACACCGATTTAGACACTGACGGGCAGACCGATTGCTTTAACCATTCATTATAATGAATCGGCTCAAAGGGGTCATTAGGTCGTGAATCGGACTTTAGCGGACGTGTTGTGTGGGAATCCTGGCTGTTAGGACATCGCGAAAGCTGTGCTAGTTCTCTCCACCACTCCATCAATAGCCTGCTTCACATCGAAATAAGGCTTTGGTTGGACAAAAAATCGTTTTGGCGGTCGCCAAAAAAAATTTTCAGTGTAGGAAAAATCCTGTATGAGTCGCCTCAGGATACCTGCACAAAATAAACAATAGTATTAAGGTATTAAACTAAAAACACCACCACCGTCAGGTCTAACGTAGGCACATTGTCTTTCAGTCCACCAGCATTGTGAAAGCTCTTTCTGAGCAGATAAATTACCATAATTGTACTGTACAATCACATCACATCACTCCACTGTGTTTCTGTCTGAATTGTCGACTTCTTGGTTTCTTCTTCTTTCTGTTTTTTCCATTTACTCTCATGTTATTCTGGAGAGAAAACGCAGACCAGCACACAAGACAGTCGTAACCCTGCAGCCAGGACTCACTAAACCTTCAGAGCTAAATCAGCTCGCTTTTTTTTTTTTTTTTTTGGTCACTTGTTCGACCCCTGCACAAAGCTATGCCATCATCATTACAGAGAAGGTTTGATTAAAAGAGAACTACAGTACTTTTAAACTGACAACTAAACGATCCGTTGCACTTCTCTTCTGGTGCTAACCTCTTGCAGTGGAGAACTTTCAAAATCATTTCTCTCTCTCTCTCTCTCTCTCCCTCTCTCTCTCTCTCTCTCTCTCTCTCTCTCACACACACACACACACACACACACACACACACACACACACACACACACACACACACACACACACACACACACACAGCTACTCAGGTCACACATTAACTAGTGTGATGACCCAGATGATGCCCCATGACGCCATTCTTACAAAAAGCCCCTTGAGAAGTGGAACCACACTGAGCTGGTGATCATCGTTTCAGGGTTGTGAAGATAATGTTTAGCTCCTGCAGTAACATCGTCTCAGTGTACAGCATTTTATTTTCTGTTGTTAAAATAATAATTTTAAAAAAGTGTTGTTTTTTTTAAAGTAATTTTTTCTCTCATTTGGTGGGAAGATTGTGACTGATAGATGAGAGCGAACTGAGTGTTGTAGCGTTGTTCAGTTGTTAATCTGTTTTGTCAAAGCTGGCTAACGAGGAAGTTGCAATTGGTGTGATTTTGTGTAATTACACCCTCAGCGCTGTATACACACGACAGCTATGTCACGATGAATCATTTCATTAGATGTTTCACAACGATTAACACAACATTTAAGATTACACGATAATAGTGTAATAAAGCAAGGATGCTCTTTCAGTTCAGCGAACTCTTCATTCATAAGAATATCCATACAATGGTTTACTCTTTATTGTCCGTGATTTAGTGCGTTGGTACATGAAGACCGTATCCACAGCGTGGCTTTTCATTCTTTTTTTGTTTTTGTTAATTATTTTTTAAGGTTTTTACAAATGCAAACAAAAAGAGGCAATACAAAAGAGAACAAATATCAAACAAAAAAGGGAAATGACGATATACAAAACCAACATATCCTACAAAGAATTTGCAAGAAATTCCAGCAGGTATTGATTGCAACCTCATTGGTCCTTGGGCCCACATTTTGTCAAATTATGCACAGTTCCCTGCGATGGAGTGTCTGATTCTGTCTATATGTAAAGTAGAAGTAAGTTTAGTTAACCGTGGCTTTTTATTCTATCCAGCGAAGTTCATGTTCAATTGTGTGCTTGTCATTTTGTGTAGAAGCCAGTTGTAATATTACATTCACGTAAAATTTTACATTTTTATGGTGTATATGCCTGATTAATCACATTTGTGTTTGGGTGTGTTAAGTTACCAAAGTGCTTCAATTCACCAGCGTTTATTCAGTCTTTACTGACTAGGACTGGATTATTTAAAAAAAAAAAACATTGATAGTGCATTGTTTAAATCTTGTATGTCATTTTTCAGTAGTTAGTGAATGTTTATATATATAATATAATATTTATATTATAACATAATAAAATAAAATAAAAAAAATAATAATAATATTTATATTATAACATATTTTTGTACCTTAGCACAAGGAGCTAAAATGTTCAGTGACACTCGTTCCTCTGTAAACTAACACACAAGTCAACACAACGGACAATACTGAGGTCAGCAAAAATGTCCCAGGACACATATTGCATAAGAAGCCGATAATGTGATTATCATGACAGACATAACAGCCTTGAATTCTCCTAGAATGTTTGTTGATTTTGTCCTCGGCACAAGCCACGTTAACAAAGCTTCTTGCAAGATTAGATTTGCCACCTGAACTTTAAAAGCAGAACTGATTTTGCAACCGACGGTTTTCTGCACTCTTTAGCTAGTTAGCTAGATTTAACACTCAATATTGGACGTTTCCTTAAAATTAACATATTATTCAGCAGTTAATCTAACAGTACTCTGGCTCGATCTGTAGCACTATTCAGCAGTGTATGGATGGCATGTGCAGGGAACAGAAGGAGCAAAACACTCACACAGCTCTTTAAAGCTCTGGTCTCTCACGTACACCCCCTCTTTCCTTCTTATGAGTGATCTTTCCAGGTAAATTGATTCCCTGTGCAAAGGTCAAAGGATGCAGCAGATGCACGGTTAATGTGAACAACAGGTGTGCTTCCTCTCCTTTCCACTGGCCTGATCACAGACAAGAGGAAAAAGAAACACAGCCGGGGATTGTGTTACAGCTCGAGTGGTACACGAGTCTATGTTCATGTCTGCAGTTCAAATGATCAGACCAATCCAATAATATATCAAATGTAGTGTTTTTCCAGTTTCTCTCTCTCTCTCTCTCTCTCTCTCTCTCTCTCTCTCTCTCTCTCTCTCTCTCTTTCTCTCTCTCTTTATATCTCTATTTATTGTAATCTTATATTAAGAAATATTAAGAAACTACCACAATGGGAGCAAAATATTAACACAGATTGTTTATTAGTTTCCTAGCAGCGTTGGCAGTGTTAGCTTTCAGCGCTGACCGTGTTGTTGGCCATCTCTAGGAAACACTTGACTGATGTGATCTGTTTTCTAGATACACACCGTGATATTTTTGGATCCGTGTAGAAGGTCTCCGAGCGAGTATCTTATCATTTTGTGTGTGTGTGTGTGTATGTGTGTGTGTGTGTGTGTGTGTGTGTGTGTGTGTGTGTGTGTGTGTGTGTGTAAGAGAGAGAGAGAGAGGGAGAGGGAGAGAGAGGGATTGTCAGCTTGGAACATTTGCTTGCTTGTCATATTTCTGAGATGTGCTTTCAGCGCTTTGGGTTCTGTGTCCCTTTGGACTCTCTAGCTTTTTTTTTTCCACCCGACATCATGGTAAAAAAGAAATCCATGAATCTGCATTTTCTCACCGTTTCTAGTCCAAATGAAGTTGTGCTTCCTTCCAGGGTGCGTGTGAAATGTCATTCATAACTAAAACAGCACTTTTAACTGACTCACATATGTAAGCCATTTCTTTTAAAGATGTAGGCAATGACACTGTCAGTTCAGAAGCCTCTTTTTTTTAACATAACTGTTTGTCATTGTGAACGTTGTTCCACACACACACATACTCAAACAATAGACCCAGTTTAGAGATGCTGGTCAGCCTATAACACGTCTTTGACAGGAAACCGGAGTACCTGGAAGACATTCCCGGAGCACAGGCAGAGCATGCAAACTCCACAAACAAAGGGCAGAGGCCTTGCCTTGCTGATTTAATTATTATTTAAATAGTCCTTACAAAATGCAATGCTAAGCAATGATGTTTTTCATCCAGTTTAGAAAAAGAGCAGTGACTCATTTGGGAGCCAGAGGACACAGCACTTATTGTTGAAGAGTTAAGCAAAATGATCTGAGTGGACATTCCCAGCACCGCAGGGTAGCACAAGGGTGGAGCTAGAGATAGTTCAGACCAGCGATTGATGGTCATAAGGTGTCACTCAGCCGGCAGGTTTAAATAATCCTAGGTCCTAAATTGCATACTATCACTAAACAGGATTGTCTGGATGTCAGTGAGGATTCCAGTTAATCACAGCTTTCTTATACCTACACTGTCTCCACGTCTTCAAATAAACCCCAAATGAGTAAAAAATGATAAGTAAAATTGAGGCAGGTTGTTGTACAGATAATGCAGCATTCAGTTTAGTGACAGTACTGCATCCATCAGCTGTGTGAGCAGAATGAGCAAAGGTCTGATTTCAAACTAATTACCTTTACAATAGAAAGAATGT